>NC_057714.1:60196238-60198938 GCF_004010195.1 Chiloscyllium plagiosum
ACTTGACATTTTGGGCAAAAGCCCTTCATCAGGGATGTACAGCTTAGCTGCATTAGTCATGGAAAATGTGGGGTTACCAGGATAGGGTGAGATGCTCTTTGAAGATTCGGTGTCGATGTAATGGGCCAAATGGCCTCTACCTGTACTGTAGGGACTCTATAATTATGTGAATGTGCAGCAATTCTGCATGGCTGAGAAATCAGCTCTGTTATGCTTTTCCAGCACCACCCTAATCTTGACTCTGATCTCCAGCATCTGCAGTCCTCACTTTTGCCTGTTTATCCCTGGATACTAGAGTGCAAATTAGCATGGACAATCCATCCAACCTGCACATCTTTGAACTGTGGGAGGAAATCAGAGCTCCAGAGAAATCCACCTAGACATGGAGAGAATATACAAACTCCCCACTGTCACCCAAGAGTGGAATCAAACCTGGGTTCCTGTTGCTGTGAGGCAGCAGTGCTAACCACTATGCCACAATGCCACCCATTAATCTCAAGTGGAATATTTTTTCTCTTAGGTTTAGCAAACTATCTGAGTCTATGAATCATGGAATCCCTACAGTGTGGAAACAGGCCCAACAAGTCCACACCAACACTCCAAAGAGTAACCCACCCAGACCCATTCTCCTATTATCCTACATTACCCCAGATTAATGCACCTAGTCTACACATCTATGGGCAATTTAGCACGGCCAGTTCACCTAACCTGCACATCTTTGGATTGTGGGGAGACATGGGGAGAATGTGCAAGCTCCACACAGACAGTCACCCAAGGTGGGAATCAAACCCAGATCCCTGGCACTGTGAGACAACTGTGCTAACCAAAGAGCCACAATGCTGTCCCAAAGTATCAGTCTCATCAGCGGGGAATTGAACCCCGATGTCCAGGGTGACAGACGGGGATACTAACCTCTGTACTACCGAGGATTGGATAGTAAGGATTGCTATTATTGAGTAAGGTTACATGGATCACTGGTATTTGGCTTCTGATGTGGTTGATATTCCTCATTCTGTAGAGTTTTAAAAGAACAGCTTGCTCTCCTGCACAAAAGTGAGAAGTGTTGATTTCTGATGACACTTTTTTGTTTGATTCCTTTGTGGGAATTGCAGGCTGGGGCAGCATTTATTGCTTGTCTCCAACTGTCCTCAAGAAAGTGGCAGTGAGCTGCCTTTTTGAACTGCTGCAAGTCTATGTGCTGTACGTAAACGCCAAATGCTTTTAGGGAGGGAATTCTTGGCGTGCGACACAGTGATGGTGAAGGAAAGTAAGGAAATTTCTGCCAATAGAGCCCCTTGCAGAGCACAACTTCTCAAATCTTTTTTAAAAAAACTAATCAACCTGTTCAGAGATGTTGGTACACATCTCTGGAGTAGGTGGGACTTGAACATGGGCGTCCTGATTCACAGGTAGGGACACTACTACTGTGTCACAATGGCCCTGAAGGCAGAGCACAATAATTATTTTGAAATTGTTTTTATTTAACCTATTTTTCTGATCAATCTGTTTGGAAATGTTATGACACACCTCTGGAGCAAGTGGGAAGGTAGAACCCAATACCAATTTCACTTCCATCTGCATCAACCGGAAATGATAATTAACGCAGCAAATGCTGCTTGACTCAATCTTCCATGAACACAATTTGTTCAATTGTTTTATCTCTGAGGATACTTCTTAAGTTTGTTATTATATTTATCTGTTTTATAACATGGGATTGGGCTGAAGAGATGCTGATGGGACTGAGGGATGGCAGGAAGGGAGGTAGTGGATAGTTCGAAGATAAATGGGCTGTGAGAAACAATGGGAGAAGACAAAGCAGAGGATGGGAATAAAAGCATCATGGGCCATATCTCCCCTACAACAGACACTGAAAAATGCAGGCGGAAGCTGTCACTGACTTTATTCTGCACTACTGTAGTTGTGAGACACTCATCTGAAGATAAAGCAATGGTGAGAGGGGGCACCAAACAACAGGGCAGCTGGAGCAGTTGTGCAATAGGTGGCATCAGTGAGGACATTTCTACTCATTCAATACAGGATGGAGGATGAGCAATCTGATAACTTAGTAATAGTGAAGGCATTGAGATAGGGGGTGTTGAACCAGAGCTGGATGTGGTCAGCATACATCTGTAAATTAACACTATGATATCACTGAAGGCCAATATGTGCAGCAAAACAAAAGGGATAGATCCTTGTTTTGTGTGAAGGTTTCTTTCTGTGTAGGGCAGTTGGGGGAGGGGTGTGGGTCGGTGGTTGGTGTTGTGGGTGGGTGCCAGAAACAGAAACCTTGTGCTATGACCACTTAAATAAGAATGAAAGTAGGTGAGGGCAATCCTCCTCTCCCCTATACTTGCCCAGTTTTCCGTGAAATGCATTTTTAAATACCCATCACAAGTTAAGACCATAAGACCATAAGACATAGGAGTGGAAGTAAGGCCATTCGGCCCATCGAGTCCACTCCGCCATTCAATCATGGCTGATGCGCATTTCAGCTCCACTTACCAGCGTTCTCCCCGTAGCCCTTAATTCCTCTAGACAACAAGAATCTATCAATCTCGGCCTTCAACTGGACTTCATTGAGTTGTAGAAATGAGTTGAGTTGCTATAAATGTGTTTTGCTTATTGCTGATGTCTTTTCGAAGTGGATTGAAGCCTACCCTCCTCCTAACGCTACTGCTGAGACTGTGGTGAAGATTTTGT
>NC_057714.1:60199306-60214292 GCF_004010195.1 Chiloscyllium plagiosum
CCCACTTCTTCAGTACTACCTGCTTGTCCATCTAACTTCGTATCATCGGCAAACTTCGCTAGAATGCCCCCGGTTCCCTCATCCAAATCATTAATATATAATGCGAACAGCTGTGGCCCCAGCACCGAACCCTGCGGGACACCGCTCGTCACTGGCTGCCATTCTGAAAAAGAACCTTTTATCCCAACTCTCTGCCTTCTGTTAGACAGCCAATCCTCAATCCATCCCAGCAGCTCACCTCGAACACCATGGGCCCTCACCTTGCTCAGCAGCCTCCCGTGTGGCACCTTATCAAAGGCCTGAAGTTGACCTAGGGAAGGTGGTGGTGAGCTGCCTTATTGAAAGCTGTAATCCATCACAGCGCTATTAACTTCCACACTCCCTTTGATAGTGAGTTCTATAATCATGCCACACTTTGGCTGAAGAAGTTTCTTCTGAATTCCTGGTTGAATTTCTAGGTGACTATCTCATATTAAATAGGATGTACAATAAATTACGTAAGCCTCTGATTTTCCACAAACAAGAAAACTTGTCTCTCTCTGTCCACTTGATCAAAATCTTGCACAATTTTAAAGAACATTGTTAGGTCACCACTCAACCTTCTTTTTACAGGAGAGAGGCAATTAGTCAATACTCTCTTGATATGTTTACCACCAAATTTCTTGCAAATCTTCTCTGTATCTTCTCCTGTATCTTCATACACTTCTTATGATATGGCAGCCACAACTACATATCTTACTTCAAGGTCTGAATTTAACACAGACAATAAGAGTCAAAATGATTCTGGAGAGCGAAATCCAGAAGTATTGCTGCCGCCATTTTTCTTGGCATGAAGGAATGGGCTTTTAAATCTCCTGTCCTTTAAATTGCCAGGGAAAAAAGTGCTATTGAAAAATTAGTGATTCCTGTTCTACTTGTCCATTAAGATAACCCTGAGGATAATCATTATAAGATTAATGGTGCATGATGGATTTTACAACCTTCCATTATTTCAGACGGATACCTGTCAGTTCACCACTTGATCACAGTTTTAAAATCTTTGAAGTGGGACTATCAATATAAATGTTTCTTTTGTAACAAATTAAGTATTTAAAAGCATTTAAATATAATTAATGAGTTATGTTTGCACAACAAATTCATCCCTAGAACACTTAAGAGCTTTTTTAAAATCTTAGCATGATCCTGATGAATCATTTGAGCTAGCATGGTGACTTTTTGCTTTAGGTGCCATGTGTTGGCTTTTACAGCAGTAATAAAGTCATGGACAGGCAGTTCTCACCATCCCCCTGCATATCGGCAGCCCCTGTGTCTGCCTTTGCTCTTTCCAGTGGCATCAGGTGCAGTACCTATTACACCCCACCCCTCCAGAATGAAAATTTAATCATTGTTGGGTCACGTTTTCTTGGGTCATATTTGGGAGCTGGGAGTTATCCCAATTCTCTGCTCCCGACCTGTACACCTGAGTGTGATCAAACCAAGGACTCAATATAGTTTAGTATAACTTTCCCACTTTTCAATTTTATTCCTTTAGAACTAATCTGCTGATTTGTTTTACTCCGTTGCCTTACTGACCTCTGATTTATAGATTTGTACTCCAAGAGACTTTTGTTCCTTCATGGTACTTAGAATAGCAGTTACCAAGTATTAAGTGACCTCCATACATGAGCACATCGATCCCTGTGTCCAGTGATGCTTGGAATGAGGAAGCCAATCCGTCACCTCCATCAGGTTAGTATCATGGAGTGAGGGAGAACCAGGTGTCCCATATACTGTGTTGTCGGAACTCTGTGAAATCCATAATAATCCTCCTATCAAAATGTATTTCCTCACTTTTATCTGTGTTAAATCTCTGTTGTCAATTATTTGTCCATACTGCAGATTTATTAATATCCTATGAAATTGATTAGCCTTATCAGCAAATTCAGAAATTGTGATTTGGATTTCAATAGGCAGCTTGTTAACATACATTGTGGACAACATGAGGATTATTTACAGACAAGTTGAAAATTAAGCGTAGTCCTTAAAGTTTCACAACATGACTTGACCCCATTTTTCAGCTATTAGTCAGCCAGCAGAGCTGAACTTGTGAGGCACTGCGTTGCTATGCCATTTGGATAGCAAAAAGAACTCATTGCTCAATCGCATGATCAAAAACACAAATTGCTGGAAAAGCTCAGCAGATCAGGCAGCATTTATGGACGGAAATCAGAGTTCTAAGGAAGGGTCACTTGACCGGAAACATTAATCCTGACTTCTTTCCACAGATACTGCCAGACCTGCAGAGCTTTTCCAGCATTTCTAATTTTGTTTCTGATTTACAGCACCTGCAGTTCTTTCAGTTTTTATTCAATCACTTAATGCTTAATTACCAGCCAAAAGGTCATTATTTTACTCTTTCTCAATATTTTTAAGATAAAAATCAAAAAGTGATGTTGCCAGACCCGCTGAAATTCTGCAGCACTGTCTGTTTTTATTTCATATTCTCCAGTATTCTTAATATTTTCCTTTATATTTGAAAATTTGTATATCTGGCAAAGAGAAATATTCAAAGCAAATGACACAAAAAAAGACAGGTTTTAAAAAATACATTGATTTTTTTTCTCTCCAGAATTCCACGTAACGGTGTCTTTAGATTAGATTAGATTCCCTACAATGTGGAAACAGGCCATTTGGCCCAACAAGTCCACACTGACCGTCAGAAGAGTAACTCACCCAGACCCATTCCTCTCTGACTAATGGACCGAACACTATGGACAATTTGGCGTGGCCAATTCACCTGACATGCACATCTTTAGATTGTGGGAGGAAACTGGAGCATCCAGAGGAAGCCCATGAAGACACAGGGGAAATGTGCAAACTCCACATAGACAGTTAGCTGAGGCTGGAATCCAACCCTGGTCCCTATTGCTCTGAGGCTGCAGTGCTAACCACTAAGCCACTGTGCCGCCCTTGAACAGAGTATTCAAGAAGATTAGTAGCTCAGGTTATAGATGAGATTGTTGATTTGCTCGCTGAGCTGGTATGTTTGTTCACAGACGTTTCATCACCATACTAGGTAACAACATCAGTGCACCTCTGGTGAAGCATTGATGTTCTGTCCCACTTGCTATTTGTGTGTCTGGGTCTGTTGGGTTTGGTGGTGTAATTTCCAGTTTTGTTGCTTATTCTGCTTCTTAATGGTAGGTATATGGGGTCTAACTCGACATGTTTTTTTTTAATGGAGTTCCAGGTTGAGGGCTAGGCTTCCAAGAATTCCTGTGCATGTCTCTGTTTGGCTTGTCCTAGGATGGATACGTTGTCCCAGTCAAATTTGTGTTCATGCGAAATGATACAAGTGATTGCTGGTCATACCTCTTGATAGCTAGTTGGTGTTTGTGTACCCTGGTGGCTAATTTCCTTCCTGTTTGCCCTATGCAGTGTTTTAAACTTTAGGAGAAAGTAAGGACTGCAGATGTTGGAGATCAGAGTCAAAATGTGTGGTGCTGGAAAAGCACAGCAGGTCAGGCAGCATCTGAGGAGCAGGAGAGTTGACATTTCGAGCATAAGCCCTTTAGTGTTTTGGCAGTCTTTATATGGTTTTGTATATGACGTTGGTCCTGTTGGTTGTGGGTATAGGATCCATTATACTTGTTAGTAGCTGTCATTGTGTTTTAGTAGGCTTGTGGGCTAGCATGTGGGGTCGGAGTAGTCTGGTGGTCATTTCTGATAAGTCCTTAATGTATGGCATTGTGGTCAGTGCGTCAGGACATTTTGTATCTTCCTACTGTGATCTGTTGTGTGGGTATCGTCGGACTACGCTTTTTGAGTACCCATTGTTCCTGAAGACGTTGTGTGGATGTTCTTCTTCTGCTTTGCGCAGCTCCAGGGTGCTGCAGAGTGTTTTTGCTCCATATACCAACCACGAAGAAACAGAAGCAACATCAAAACTGGAACTGACACTACCAACCCTAGCAGATCCAGACACACAGCAAGCGGGACAGAACACCAATGAGGCGCACTGATGACATTACCGAGTATTGTGACGAAATGTCTCTGAACAAACTTAACAGCTCAGCGAGCAAGTCAACATCCTCAGTGTCTTAGACATTGATCTTGAGTTCCATGTGTACCCAAGTCAATCGTGGAGGATTGTCAATGGCAGTCAAGGAGGATTAGGAAGGCCACCATGGCCGAGCGGTCTAAGCCGCTCCCTTAAGGTTCTTGACTCCACAGAGGCATGGATTCACCTCCCACCGCTGCCTTGTGCCCCTGTTATCGTGCTTTGTGCTAAAATTCAGTGTTAAACACTGCTGCATTTAAATTCCAACGCGAGCAGCTGGTTTTAAGAGTGGCACAGTGACTCAGTGGTTAGCACTGCTGCCTCACATCACCGGGGTCCCAGGTTTGATTCTGGCCTCAGGCGACTGTCTGTGTGGAGTTTACACATTCTCCCTGTGTCTGCATGGATTTCCTCTGGGTACTCTGGTTTCCTCCCACAGTCCAAAGATGTGCAGGTCAGGTGAATTGGCCATGTTAAATTGCCCGTAGTGTTAGGTGGGTAAAAACAATGACTGCAGATGCTGGAAACCAGATTCTGGATTAGTGGTGCTGGAAGAGCCCAGCAGTTCAGGTAGCATCCGAGGAGCAATAAAATCGACATTTCAGGCAAAAGTCCTTCATCAGGAATACAGGTAGAGAGCCTGAAGGGTGGAGAGATCCTTCAGGCTCTCCACCTGTATTCCTGATGAAGGGCTTTTGCCCGAAACGTCGATTTTACTGCTCCACGGATGCGGCCTGAACTGCTGTGCTCTTCCAGCACCAGTAATCCAGAACATAGTGTTAGGTGGGTCTGGGTGGGTTACTCTTCAGAGGGTCGGTGTGGAATCGTTGGGCCAAAGTGCCTGTTTCCACATTGTAGGAAATCTAATCATAGTAGATGCCGATTATGACTTTTATAAGATCTGTTTTGGTCGTGCATCAAGGGCAAAATCCTGATGAGAGGGATTTTTAATTGTTTTTATTCATTCATGGGATATGAGTATAACCTGCTGGATTCCAGAGGCATTTAGGAGTCAACCACATTGCGAAGGGTCTGCAGTCACATATTGGCCAAAACAGGTAAGGCCTCTCTGAAGGAAATGAATGAACTCGGTGGAGTTTTCTGATAATCAACAAGAATTTCACAGTCATTGTTAGACTCTTAATTCCAGATTTATAAAAAAATGACTTTGTCTGTCATGGTAGAATTGGTAGCCCAGCTCCCTGGAATATCGCCCGGGTGTGTGGATTAATAGTCTGATGATAGACCACAAGGCCAATCCCCTCCCCTGATTCAACAATGGAATTCTGGGAATGATGACCATGGATTTGTATGCCTCTTAAGGACTTTGGTGAAGAAATGGAGGTTAAAGATTGGAATATACTTTGCAAAGATGGCATCAAGTATTTTTCTTTTGAGGAAGTGATGATGTTGGCAGGTTTGCAAAAGAGAAGGAACAACACTTGAATAGAGAGCATTTACAATGTCAGCTATTATTCTGGGTAAGTTGGGTATGTTTTAGTATGATATTTGTTGAAATATAATCAAATATATCCAAGAAGTTATCAGTACATTCTTGGAGACATAATGTGGGAAGAGATAGTGTGCTATAGGCAGCTGCAAGTCTCAATCTATTTGTTGTCACCTCATAAAATTCCTACAGTGCGGAAAGAGGCCATTTGGCCCATTGAATCTGCACCGACCCTCTAAAGAACATCCCACCCAGACCAACCCCAACCTTATCCCATAAACCTTTACCATAGCTAACCCATCTAGCCTGCACATTTTTTGATCACCAATGGACAATTTAGCAAGGCAAATCCATCTAACCTGGACATCTTTGGACTGCGGGAGGAAACCAAAGCCCTGGCGGAAACAGGGAGAATACGCAAACTCCACATAGACAGTCATCCAAGGCTGGGATCAAACCCAGTTGCTTTGAGGCAACTGTGCTAACCACTGTGCCATTGTGTCACCCACTTCTACCAATTGCAATTATATATTTTTGGAATGACAATAACACTAATGACTATTTGTCAACTTGAACATTTTTAGAACATGATTTGGAGATGCCAGTGTTGGACTGGGGTAGACAAAGTTAAAAATCACACAACGCCAGGTTATAGTCCAACAGGGTTATTTGGAAGGACTAGCTTTTAGAAGCAGTATAATTTGCAGAATAGTTGGATTGGCCATGCTAAAATTGCTCCATAGTATCCAGAGATGTGTAGGTTATGTGGATTGGCCATGGGAACTAGAAGGATAGGGTGTGGGGGGTAGGTCAGGGTGGGATACTCTTCAAAGGGTCAGTTTGGACTCGATGGGTTGAATGGCCTGCTTCCACATTGTAGTGATTTTATAATTCTTTGATTCTAAGAGTAGTTTAAGGAAACTCTAATGGTTATTTAGGTTTTGCATTGCACAATCCATCAAATGACCTCAAAACCCCAGCGTTTTACCATGTTATTAAAGCTGATTGCTGGGGGTAATGATGGATTGGCACTATACATAGATAATGCCAATCTGATAATCTGAGATACAATTGTGGAGACCACAAAAAAAGTGCAAATTTAGTTGTTCAAGAAAGATAAAAGATACAAATTAAAGTGAGCAAATTTCACCGAGAGCCATTAAAACATTTTCTCAGCATTGTTCTGAAAGATCTGCTTTGATATGAAAGACACCCACAGCCACCAATGAAGTCTTGGTTTAATTTGGGAGATATGATTGAGAGAAGAGACATAATCAGAAATGAGTTAGTCACTAATGATGTGGAAGTGAAATGATTGTCATGAAAATCTTTCTTAACCAGGCCCTTGATCATCTATCAAGACAGTGAACAGCAGTTTGTTAAAATGTTTAGAGCACACAGTGCTCAGTCAGTATGGCTGTGAGAATGAGGTTTCACAGAAGTTATCCAGGCAAGCCTTAATAACAGGGAACAGTGAAATTCAGAAAGCGAACTCCCACAGAGAGCAAGCTGTTGCAGAGACATAGTAATGACAAGCCTGAGGATAAATGCATGAGTCACAAATATCAGGAATAAGAGTGGAAGCAAATTCAGTGCTGCAGTCTAAAGTGTCAGAGGAATCATAAAATATTAAAGGAAGTCAGAGAACTATTTCTGCCATTGTATGGGCTGGGGTAATCAGACTAACTGGATTACACTTTCAAATAACCTAATGACCCAATGGTTATCTTCTGTGCTATACTAAGTTACAGTTACATATGATACTAGTGTTTTATGATTTCCCCTTGGGTATTCATCTGCCTGAAGCCATGTTACATAACTTCTGCACAATTGACCAGTCACGGCTGGTGTCACAAGTGTAGACTATAACATCGGATTTGACTCCAATGAAATCAATAAGTCACTCATAAAATAGAGATTCCAAGTCAGAGCTTGTGTTACTTTATAAGGATGGAAATAGTTGACAATATAATAAGCAATGTTCTTTTCTATTTCCCTGGTGAATCTCTATCTGTTTAAGGAAAAAGCAGAATTCTTGTTAAATAATGACTGGCTGTTTTAAAACTTCAATTGCCCTCTAGTCAGCAGGTTAGAACAGGGCTCTTTTTTTCAAGAACGGCTGATCTTTGGGATTAATTATGCTTCCTAACATTCAGTTTCTATATGAACATTGATAATTGCTGGGTGATTCTGCACATTCCAAATGACTGCTTTTGTTCCATTATACTGTTTTAAGTGTGACATGAAAATTTACAGGGTGACACTTAAATTGTGATTGAACTGTATAACAGCATGGAAAAGGCATGCCAGTTGTACCGTTTTAATTATAGGGTTAGTCAGTCTCTTGTGGAATTACTCATGATGATCAGAAGTTCAGCTGCTGTAAGGGAAGGGGTGCTGAACTGTGGAAATGAGGAGGGTGCATTTCTTCAGGGAAAGAATTTTGCATGATGATATCGATGTAGTGAAGCAAATTTCTTTGGTTGCTGGAATATAATTACTTAGTCAGTACTTTTTGGAATTTGTAGTTATATAAATGAGATAAACCTTTAAATGAACAATAGCTGTTTTCTAATTAATAAAGAAACAAAACGGCTTATGTTATTGTTGCTGTATGGCCTCTTTTTCTCAGCTAGTTTTGTTCAGCCCAGCTGTGAAAGAATGTTGGGGCAGGAATAACTCCATGAAGCCATATTTGCCCTCAATAACATGATGAATAACATTATACAAAAACTTAGTTCGGGCTTCAATTAGCGAACAAAACATATTGAACAAATTGGAGGGTTTGAGTTATAGGGAGAGGCTGAATAGGCTGGGCATATTTTCCCTTGAGCTTTGGAGGCTGAAGATGACGTTTATAGAGGTTTATAACATCATGAGGGGCATAGATAGGTTGAATAGACAAAGTCCTTTTCCCAGTTAACAGAATTCAAAAATAGAGGGCAGAGGTTTAAGGTGAGAGGGGAAAGACATAAAAGGGACCTAAGGGGCAACTTTTTCACACAGAGGGTGGTGCGTGTATGGAATGAGCTGCCAGAGGAAGTGGTGGAGGTTGGTACAATTACAACATTTGAAAGCATCTGGATGGGTTTATGAATAGGAAGGGTTCAGAGGGATATGGGCCGAATGCTGGAAATGGGCCCAGATTAACTTAGGATATCCGGTCAGTATGGACAAGTTGGACTGAAGGGTCTGTTTCCATGCTGCACTTTGAGTACATAGTATTATGCCTCTGATGGGAGGACCATGCTGATAAACAAGCCCCACTACCTCATGAGCCATATCAAAAATGTACACATTTTACTCAATAAATAAAAATGGTCAATTTGTTTCTTTTTATTGCTATGAACCAGGACAAAAGAGAATTTCACCACACTTATATGTTTCCCAACCTCTTTCTCTCCCTGACCCTTGATCCTCTTACTAATCAAGATTTTATCTATCTCTGCCCCAAATACAATCAATCAATTGTCCTCAACAACCTCCTGCAGCAATAAGTTCCACACATTCCCCATCCTCTGGCTGAAGAAATCTCTCCTCATCTCATTTCTAAAGAGTTATCCCTTCACTCTGAGGCTGTGTCTTCGGGTTCTTGTCTTTCTTGGAGCAGAAACATCTTCTCCCATGTCCATTCTATCAAGGTTTCTCAGTATTCTGTATGTTTCAATCAGATCCCCCTCATCCTTCTAAACTCCATCGAGTACAGATGCAAAGTCCCCACCCATTCTTCTTATGACAAGCCGTTCATTCCCAGGATCATTCTTGTCAACCTTCTCTGGGCCCGTTCCAAGACCAGCACATCCTTTCTAAGGTATGCACTGCTGCCTCATAGTGCCAGTGAAACGGATTCAATTCCAGCCTTGAGTGACTGTCCTTGTGGAGTTTGAACATTCTCCCCAAGTTTATGTGGGTTTCCTCCGGGTGCTCTGGTTTCCTCCCACGGTCCAAAGATGTGCAGGTTAGGTGGATTGACGGTGCTAAATTACCCATAGTGTTCAGGAATGTGTAGATTAAGTGGATTAGCCATGTGAAAATACAGAGTTGCAGGGATAAGGTAGGGAGATGAGTCTGGGTTGAATGCTCTGTGGAGAGTCTTTGTGGACTTGCTGGGCCGAATGGCATGTTTCCACATTGTAGGATTCTATGAAGTATCCTTCTATGAAGATATGAGATACAAATCTGCTCACAATATTCCAAATGAAGTCTGACCAGAGCCTTGTACAGCCTCAGCAGTAATTCTCTGCTCTCATATTCTCACCCACTTGAAATGAATATTCACATTTCATTTGCTTTCCTAACTGGCAACTGAATCCTGAATTAGGTCTCCTAAGTCTTGTAGGATTCTATGAAGTATCCTTTTATGAAGATATGGGATACAAAACTGCTCACAATATTCCAAATGAAGTCTGACCAGAGCCTTGTACAGCCTCAGCAGTAATCCTCTGCTCTCGTATTCTCACCCACTTGAAATGAATATTCACATTTCATTTGCTTTCCTAACTGACAACTGAATCCTGAATTAGGTCTCCTAAGTCTACTCATACTCTCTGATTTCTGTCTGTTAGACAATCCTTAATCCATGCCTGCACACTGCCTCACTACCTCACATCCAACATACTTTCATTTTATAACCAACCTCCAGTAAAGGAGCCTTTCAATTTTTTTATTTTGAATATCTAAATATAGTACATCCATCAACTCCTATTTTTCAATGTTGTTGTTAAGATTCTCAAAAAGCACACCTACAGATAGTCATCGAGTGATACAGCACGGAAACAATCCAACTTGTCCATGCTGACCAGAACTCCCAAACTGATCTTTTCCATTTGCCATCATTTGGGCCATATCCCTATAAACCCTTCCTATTCAATGTATGCAACCAGATGTCTTTTAAATGTTGTAATTGTACCAGCCTCCCAACACCTCCTCTGGCAGCTTATTCCATATACACACTAGCCTCTGCATGTAAAAGCTGCCCCTCAGGTCCCTTTTAAAATCATTTCCCTCTCACTTTAAACCTGTGCCCTTTAGCTTTGGACTCTCCTACCTGAGGAAAAAGACCTTGATTATTCACCCTATCCATGCCCCTCATAATTGTATAAAACTATATAAGGTCACTCTTTAGCCGCTGGTGCTTCAGGGAATAAAGGCCCAGCCTATTCAGCCTTGCCCCATAGCTCAAATGGTCCAATTCCAGCAAAAACCGTCTAAATCTTTCTGAACTCTTTCAAGTTTACCAATATCTTTCCTATAAAAGTCGCCTAATCAAGGTGCTGTACAGCTGCAACATGACCTCCCAACTCCTATACTCAATACACTGACCAATGAAGACAAGCAAGCAAACACATTTTTCACCATCCTTTCTACCTGCGAATCCACTTTTAAGGAACTATGCACCTGTACGCTTAGGTCTGTTTGTTTGGCAACACTCCCCAGGACCCTATCATTAACTGTCTCAGTCCTGCCGTGGTTTGCCTTACCTAAATGCAACACCTAACATTTATCTAAATTAAACTCTATCTGCCATTCATCGGCCTACTGGTATATCTGATCAAGGTCTCTATTAAACATAATTTCCCATTTGCGGCTCCATGCTATGTCCAATCAGTTCATTCTAACTCAAATGTCCATCTAACATGTCTTTTATCATAGATTCTAGCATTTCCCATAACACAGATATAAGGTTAACAGGTTGAATAACATTATTTGAATTAAGGAGCTCCATTGAAATAGTCTAGCATTTTGACTTTTAAATTTCTCTTCAAAGGTCAAAGAATAATAGTCAATGTATTTTAATGACTTTTCATTGTCATGAACTTTGAAATAATTAAGAGTCTGTGACAATCCCAAAGTTTACTTTTCCACTGAAGAGTATTTCATTTGATATAATTCAGTTTCTTAGAAAGGACAAGACTGACTTCTGTATGCTCAAGTCATTGTCTTGTTACAAGATTGTACCAAGTTGCTATCATCAATTGCCATTTTGAAAGTTTTATGAAGTCAGGGCAATCAATATCAATTCATTCATTAGGATTGCTTTCAACTTAGCAGAAGCAGTTTGGTGTCATTCTAATCATATTATGTATGTCTACGTTCATTAGAGATGCAGTTATTCTGCTGACATTAGGCATGAATTTTCAATCGATGACACACAAATCCCAAAAGTCTCATGATCTCCTGTTTAGTTTTAGGAATGGGGTATTCTAGCAACGCCTATACCCCTGCTGCTCTCAGCAACACCTGCCCTTGCTCCACAATATGTCCTTGATGAGTTAACTTTGCTTCATGAACTTACTCTTGGCAAAGTGTATTATGAAATTAACTAATTGCAACAGTTTAAATAAGGTTTCCAAATGTGTTAGAGCTTTTCACAGATGTTACTGTACAACAACAGCTAAATCTTTGGAAAGCGATTTGAGCATTTTTAAATTGGAATGATTGATTTTGACATTGATACAGCCTATTTGCTTTAACACAGCTGATATCTCTTCAACTCCTACAATTAATGGTAGTTGACAATGTCCTTTCAGTAAGTCAATTTTATTAAGGAATATGTCAACCCCATCAACATAATCTTCCAGCTAAGGGATCAAGACTAGATTACTCATAGTGTGGAAACAGTCCTCTCGGGCCCAACAAGTTCACACCGACCCAACAAAGCGCATACCCACCCAGACCCATTCCCCTACATTTACCCCTTCACCTAACACTACGGGCAATTTAGCATAGCCAATTCACCTAACCTGCACATTTTTGGACTGTGGGAGGAAACCAGAGCACCCGGAAACTCACGCAGACACAGGGAGAATGTGCAAACTCCACACAGTTAGTCACCTGAGGTGGGAATTGAACCCAGGTCTCTGGCATGTGAGGCAGCAGTGCTAACCACTGTGCCACTGTGCCACCCAGAATCAATTATGAATCTTTTTTTTCTTCACTTACTTTTCTGGAATCTATGTAATATAAAGCTGATCCATCAGGTTTGGGATTAATACCACTGGAGAACTTCAACTATTTTGACTAGGCTCAATTGCTTGATTTCCTCACATTCATGGTGGTTAAAAAGGCATTTAGTGTGCTTTTCTCATTGCTCAAACCTATTAGTATAGGATTTGGGACGTTATGTTGAGGTCGTACAGGACATTGTGAGGCCTCTTCTGGAGTAGTGTGTCCAGTTCTGGTCACTCAGTTATCGAGAGGATATTATTAAGATATAAAGAGCTCAGAAGAGAGTTACCACTATGTTGCTGGGTATGGAGGTTTGAGTGATAAAGAAAAGTTGGATAGGCTGGGAATTTTTTCACTGGAGCATAGGAGGTTGAGCGGCGACCTTATAGTGGTTTTCTAAAATCATGAGGGGTATGGATAGGGTTAATGGTTGGTGTCTTTTCCCTAGGACGGTGGATTTCAAGACTAGGAGGCATATTTTTAAGGTGGGAGGAGAGAGATTTTAAAAAAGACATGACGGGCAATTTTTTACATAGAGGGCGGTTTGCATGTGGAATGAACTTCCTAAAGAAGTTGTTGGTGCAGGCACAGCAACAATGTTTGAAAGACACTTCAATAAATACATGAATACGAAAGATTTGGAGGAATATGGAGCAGGAGCAGGAAGATGGGACTAATTAATTTGGGATTATTGTTGACATGACTTGGTTGGACTGAAGGGTCTGTTTCCATGCTGTATGGCTCTATGAGTCTATGTATTGAATCAGTGTTTTGACCTACGCTAATTTTTCTGGGCTTGACCAATAACGATGATATTAGATTAGTAGTGATTCCCTGGCATCCATGTCATGTCTAGCTATAAATGTATATCCAAAAATTTCTCTACTGATGTCCTAGAATTCCATTATTAACTTTACTCAATCATTTTGTTGTCCTTCCTCTGGATATAATAAGTTGCTCTCTACCTGTCTCAGTTTCTCACGATTAGCTGACGAGATGGTAGGATGTTCAATTTATACATTATCTGAATCTTCTTCTACCTTGTTCATACTGACTCTATTATCCTCCCCACTTCTTACCACTTGGCCTACTTGCTTTTTCTTCCCTTGCTCTCTATGACAATATTGTTTTAACATGTTTATATGATATAACTGATTCCTTTTCCTGTAATCTGATGTCTCTATCAAATAATTGACTTCCATTACCCTCTTAATGACCTTGTAAGGACCACTGAAGCTTGCTTTCAGAGGTTTATTCTTATAAAGTAATGACTCTAATACTTAATCTCCTATTGAAATGTTTTGGTTTCAGCATGTTTATCTGCTTTTTTTTGTCTTTGCTTGTGAAATTTTAAAATGCTCCTGTGCATCTCTCTAGAAGCATGGACACATAATACAACATAGCGGATTCATCTTTTTGGCTTAAGACCTTTTCCTTAATCAATTTTACTGGACCTCTTATCGCATAATCATGAATTAAATTAAATGTTCGAAACCCAAAAGATTCAGTTTGAAAATCTCTGGTGGCAAATGCCAGTAAATTCAAACCTTAGTTCCAATTCTGATGATATTCATGAAAAAATACTTTCATCATTGTCTTGAGAGTTCTTATGTGAAGGCAATGGCCTAGTGGTATTATCACTAGATTATTAATCCAGAAACTCAGCTAATGTTCTGGGCACTTAGGTTCAAATCCCACCACAGCAAAAGATGGAAATTGAATTCAACAAAAATAAATATGGGTTTAAGAGTCTACTGATGACCATGAAACCATTGTTGATTGTTGAGGAAAACCCATCTGACTCAGTAATACTCTTCAGGGAAAGAAATCTGCTATCGTCACCTAGTCTGGCACATACATGTGACTCCAGACCCACCGCAATGTGGTTGATTTTCAATTGCCCTCAGAAATGATTTAGCAAGCTGCTCAGTTCAAGGGAAGCTAGGGACAGGACAGTAAATGCTGGCCTTCCTGGACGGCATGGTGGCTCAGTGGTTAGCACTGTTACCCCATAGAGCCAGGGACTGAAGTTTGATTCCTGCCTTGGGCAACTGTCTATGTGGAGTTTGCACATTTCTCGAGGTATTCCAGTTTCCTCCCATAATCCAAAGATATGCAGGTCGGGTGAATTGGCCGTGCTAAATTGCCCATAGTGTTCAGTAAATATAGTAAATTTAGGAAGGCATTTGATAAGGTTCCCCATGGTAGGCTTATGCAGAAAGTCAGGAGGCATGGGGTAGAGGGAAATTTGGCCAGTTGGAAAGAAAACTGGCTAACCGGTCAAAGTCAGAGAGAGGTGGTAGATGGTAAATATTCAGCCTGGAGCCCAGTTACAAGTGGAGTTCCACAGGGATCAGTTCTGGGTCCTCTGCTGTTTGTAATTTTTATTAATGACTTGGAAGAGGGAGTCGAAGGGTGGGTCAGTAAATTTGCAGATGATACGAAGATTGGTGGAGTTGTGGATAATGAGGAGGGCTGTTGTCGGCTGCAAAGGGACTTAGATATGATGCAGAGCTGGGCTGAGGAGTGGCAGATGGAGTACAACCCTG
>NC_057714.1:60214691-60259395 GCF_004010195.1 Chiloscyllium plagiosum
CTGGGGGAATGGCAGAGTCAGAATCATTGGCAACCTTTAAGCGGCAATTGGATAGATACATGGATGGGTGCTTAAGCTAGGACAAATGTTCAGCACAACATCGTGGGCCGAAGGGCCTGTTCTGTGCTGCATTGTGCTATGTTCTATGTTCTATGTTCTAATATAGGGTAGGGGAATGGGTCAGGGTAGGTTACTTTTCGGAGGGTTGGTGTGGACCTGTTGGGCTAAAGGGCCTATTTCCTACTTGTAGGAAATCTAATCTTCCAGAAATGCCCGTGTCTCATGAGTGAATAAAAAATGTCTGATGGTATCTTTTAAAAGCTTCCTGAATTTATGGATGATATACTGCTGTTATGGTAATATTAAACAGCCACTTTTGAGGCTCAGGTACAGATATTACTGATTTTATTCAAGCTTATGCTGGAGACATACCTGGTAAAACACCATTAAGGTCTTTCCTTGAAACACAGCAAGCATGACAATTTGCAGTTCCAGTAGGCTGATTCATATGCTTTTTTGGCTAAGCCCTAGTTTTGTCAAGTTTCAAAGAGAGTTTCTCACCGTAAGACCTTATAAGATCTCTCACCATATCTTATCAAACTCACCTAGCCTGCTCTGACTGTGTCCTTCTCACACAAATCTAGCTCAATCCAAATGTTTGCCATTCCCAGAACAATATGTCACTCATTGGATATTGCCAGAAAGACCAGCATCTTTCATTCCTAAGTGTTAGGCACCAGGATATGCACCAGCATTCTGAATCTGCCCTCCTTGGTGATGGACATCTTCCTCAAGGTGTCAGAGAAGAGGAAAATGGTGCTTTGAAATTCCAACAGGGTATAGTATATGGACTGGTACAGAGAAGGGGTATTGTGTTCCGAGGGGATTGGTAGAGGAGGTCACGCCACCAAACTCTAACATCAGGTCTGAAGTCAGCACCCTGCTCAGTGTGGTCTCCAGGTCCAGGGGAACGATCAGCTATGCCACAAGAAGGTCAATGACCTCCTCAGCTCTGCCAAGTGCACTCTTCTCTCTGTTACCTAACACTCATCTATCTTTGTTACTGCACCTACCTCCCAGCAAGGCTGCCTCTCCCACTATTGCCTGCAACATCCTTCCCTTACTCTTGGTCCCCACACTCCCAACCTCCCACACACTACGAGCCCTGCTTGGCCTCTGTGCTGCCTACTCACCCACCTGGGCCACCTCACAACCATTTGATCACCCAGACCAGCTGTGCAACCTAGTGTCATATCGTTTTATCCTTTCCTTTCCCTCATTACAGGAGAAAATAGCTCATAACAGGTCGGAAAGAGCCAGGATAAGTGGTGTAATGACTGAGATTAGCTGCCTCACCCAGGATAAGAGGATATTCCAGTCCCTCACAGGGGGAGAGCAATAGGGATGCTAAGATTTCCATGCCCTGTCAATGGAGTAATCTGCATGCCATTGCAACTCTCACATAAACCCTCTATCAGTGTCATCTGTTGCACAACCACTCCTAGTCATTGGCCATGACACCTCTCTCCCTCACGAGCTGCAGGTACTGATGGAAAGTCATGGCCCCTGCAGTAAAATAGTCTGGTTGCCCAGAAGGGACTTCCTCCACCTCAGCAAGGTTGCCTCCTGAACCCTCATCCCCCATCAGATGTGACACCTCAGTGGAATTGTCAGATTTGGAAAATATGGGGGCACAATCTAGCAAGCACATCCCTGCCACAGTTCTCCGCAGCCACTTGGAGACTGTTGGAGACCAGATACCTGCTCAGCCTCAGGCAGGAGAGGAACCTGCAGCATCAGTAATCACAGACTGAGTCCGCATGCACAGGGAGGAACAGGCGGAGCAATCAGGAATGTGGGAAACAATGGCCTCATTGTTCAGAGGCTGCAGAAGTGCAGCTATGCTATGGGAATCATATGCGTCAAGCATGTGATTGTCTCCATGGACAGGCTGGCAGCTGCCCTGGAGAGCCCAGGCTCAGCACCCTCAGTGTCTGCTCGATACAAACCTGCACCCCGTCATCCTAGCCATTGCCCCTCTGGACTGTAACTATGGAAACAGGGGGAAGGAGGCACCTTGCTCACACTCCAGGTGACCCTTCCTCACAAGGAGACAGGGCCGTATCAGGAGATACTCATTTGGATGCTGAACCATACATAGATCCCTCTGAAGTATCCTTTAAGGATACTCCAATTGTGAGAGGGCGCACCACCTCTGCCGTATTTTAAATGTATTCACAGATGTGCATGACACTGGCTAGGTCAACATTTATTACCCATCCCTAATTGGCCACACACCTCTGTCCAACCCTTGGACGTTCAAGCCAACAAATGTTTCTGTGGCAAGGAGACCCTCAGCATGCCAGAGTTGTTCACAAACATAAACCCCCAGGGTCACCTGATCAAACCTCCAGCTGATTGAGCATGCTCCTTCCACCCCAACTGTAGAGCCTGTGTCAACACTGAGATCTGGTGGGAGGGAAAGAATGAAAGAAAAACCTTATGAGGGCACATTGATGGCACAGGTGACAGTGCACTGTATTTAAACTTCATGGGGGTCCAGATGCAATGTTGAGGGCTCCCAGGACAGCTTCCTCCCAACTGTATACCATCGTGATGCCACCTCTGCTGGGTCTCTCCTGCCAGTGGGACAGGACATACCCAGGGAAGGTGATGGTCATGTCTGGGAAGTTGTATGGATGATTCTGTGAGTATGACTATGTCAGGCTATTGGTTAACTAGTCTGTGAGACAGCACTCCCAGTTTTGGATCTAGCTTTCATAAGTTAGTAAGAAGAACTTTACAGTGTTGATAGGACTCTTTGCTGTTGTCATTTCCAGTGCAATAATCAATGCCCGGTGGCCTATCAAATTTTATTTTTTGGGGGACTTTCTGATGGATGATAACTGAGTGGCTTGCTAGGTCAATTCAGAGGTCTAGCTAAGAGTCAAGCACATTGCTCTGGGTCTGTTTCACATCTAGTCCGGACCAAGTTTCCTTTCCTCAAGGACATTAGGGAACCCAATGCATTTTTATGACAATTGACAATGGTTTCAGGGTCCATTATTTGACTTTAATTCCAAATTTTAAAAAATTGAATTCATATTCCACCACCTACTGTGGTGGGATTTGAACCTAGTTCCCAGAACAGTACCTGGGTCTCCAGATTACAGGTTCAGCAACAATACTACCAGGCCATTGCCACCTCCTCAAAGCACGTTGACACAACTGCTTTCACAGTTTTTAATGAATTCCTGACTTTACAATCCAATTGCTCTCAGTCACAAATAATGGAATATCTTCAAACCAGATTTCAGACTCAGCTGAGAAACAGTTAGGAGTCCGAATGTTTGAAAGTTTATTAGGTATTATCAAATTATTTCTCTGAGAGAAATGTAAGAAAGTGTTGCTTTCAGCTCCATGCTCTGACTCTTACTGACAGAGAGAGAGAGAGAGAGAGAGAGCGATAGAGAGATAGTGAGATAACAAGATAGCGCTGCTTATCTTTGCAAGCTTCTTTAACAATGGCCTTCAGCTTCTCGGTGTGTACTAAAGAATTACCCATTACCTCTGTTCAAAGCCTGCTGCTATGTGATGACAATAATCTTTTTTAAGAGAGGGATAACTTTGCTGGACATTTTTAAAGCTAATATTTTTGCAAACAACAAATTATCCAATCTCTTTAACTGCTTAACTTTCCAGTTTCAAGGAATCAAGTGATAAATTATTTGCAAATTAATAATATCTAAATGTCAATTTTGCAATTTTCATAATCCATAAACACATACATGTTGTACAGTAAGCAGTGAAAACTCTGTAAAGGATATCAACTTCAAAGAAAGGTTGTGACTTCCAAATAGAAACAGAATCTTGTATCTTCTCCATGGCATGTTGGATGATTGGTGTATTTAATTGGATGGTAAGTGATGTAGCCACTATCTTCCCACTTCACTCCAACTAAGTCTGTGGCAGGAAGGCTCATTTTGCTCGTCATTTTGCAGTGGCATTTGCATTTCTACTAAATTATTGTCTCTTGACAGTCGCACATGTGGGGAATGGTTGAAGAGATAGAAGTAACAATGACTTAAGAAATATACAATAAACTGCCATGTGAATACTTCTTTGCTGGATGTGGGTAAAAAGGATGTGTTTTTCTGCTTTAATTTTTTTTCAATTGGATCTGACACGATAGGAACATAGATTAGAGGGTACGTGAGGAAACACAGGAGAGTGGTTAGTGGCTGGAGGGCACTGCTTCATTGGTAGTTGAGATGTTAACCTTCAACTTGTTTCAAATGATTAAAAGCAACATAGTGCAGATGCTGAAAATCTGCAACAAGCTCAGAAAATGCTGGAGAATCTTAACAGGTCTGACAGCATCCGTGGAGAGAGAAACAGAGTTTTGTTGTGAGACCAGTACGACACTCCTTCAGAATTGTTTGTAGAACTCACCTCTGTACATCAGATTGAGCTTAAACAGTAAAATTATCACAATGTCCTGATGAGATTTCTACCTTGGAATGACTCCAATTTATCCATTTAATATATACATTCATTAAACTTGGATTTTATCATATGTAAAATGTGCGTACATTTATATACAATTCAATTATGCATTAGCAAAGATAATAAGAGATATTAAAAGGCATCTCTACATTTTTTTTAACTACTTGTACTAATAACAGTACATATCCATAACAGGCTCTCTTACTAGTCAATCAACTCAGTACAAAAATAAACTTGAAAGAAAATTCTCATCAAGCAGCATAACAGATCTTTGATCAAGTATTCCTCAGAAGAAAAATATAACTCCTTTTCTTCAATTACTTACTTTTCACTCGGTAATTAAGGTCTCATTGGAGGCTAGCCTTGAGACAAAAGCTATAATTTTTATGCCATTAGTATGGTGGCTGAGAGCACTGAGGCACAACTTTGCAGCATCCGGTTCTGATTACTCCCAGTTGCTTCTTATACACAATTGCCAGTCTCATAGCCGCTGACACACAATCATTCAATAATTTACTTTAAATGTGTTTTTTAATGTATGCATATATATATATATATATGAAAACCCAATCTTTTACATAACTTTAGGGAATACTGTCTTGTCTAGTCATGGTTAAGAGAAATATAATAGAATTTCACACAGCTCATTCATTCAACACATGGTTCGATTCATTTACTGTATACATCTGTGGAATGATTGTAATGTTGCCAGACTGTTTTAATTTGAAACTTCTCAATGGCTTTGTTAAAGGTAAAACCTTCAGGAATTTAGAGTAACAAACCTAATGAAACACTTTTTTTGTTCAAATTGAATCAGATTTTAAAAGATTGGTTCTGAACCTTTGTGGTTGGAGTGTGTAAAAATAACCTTCTCACAGTACAGGCATGAAGTGGGCATTGCACACCCAGTGCCACAGGCAGGAAGCACAAACCAAACCTGACTTTGTTATTAATTTAAACATAAACTTTCAGCATTGTTTATAGTAGCTCTTGACAGTTCATCCAATTGAAATGTAATTTTTCAGAGAAATATTTTTTCATAAGATATGGACATCACAAAGCAAGCATTTGTTGCCTATTCCTTATTACTGATGAGCTCGCTGAGGCATTTCAGAGGCCAGGTAAAAGTCGATCAGACTGTCATTAACATGGACTCACGTGTAGGCTAGCGCAGGTGAGAGCAGCAGCTTTACTTCCCTAAAGGACATCAGTGAATAATGTATGACAATTGATGGGAGCTTCATGGTGAGCTGAGCTTTGTGCTACAGATTTGTAAACTGAATTTAAATTTTACTACCTGCCATGATAATATCAATTAGTTTGTTCCTCTAAATGACTAGCTTGGTGACATTACCATTATGCCACCACCTCCCCGCAACATATTGCTTAATAAAAAGACCTGGCCTCCAAGACCTGCTGCATATCAATCTATCAGCACATTTTGTTACGTCTCACTGAGACCTTTATACCCTTTGGTCATGTGTTGTGATATAGTGATGATATCATGAGTATGCCTTTTAAAGCTCTATTGACATATTGATGGTGAGGCTTAACACAACAGAGTTTAACATGCTTACAAGCTGGTGGCTACAATAAAACTGAAAACCTTTGCTGTGTACTAAGTGAATGGCCTTGAATGGTGTCCAGCGCTGGTGAAAATACCTAAAGGTGAACAACAACAGAAGGCATGTTCAATGGTAGAGTGAGATTAATTGTCCACAGTCTCAAAATGGGACTGGACAGACTACCTGGCATTGAACTAGGTGCTAGAAAAGTTGATGGCAAACTCAGCCCTAAGGACTCTACAAAATCATGAATGTCATACTCATGGAATCATACCTGAAAGACAATGTCCCATACACAAACATCACCTGGCTATGTTATAGAGTCATAATGTCATACAGCATGGAAACAGACCCTTCAATCCAACCAGTCTTTGACGACAATAAACCCAAACTAAACTAGTCCCACTTGTCTGGCTTAGCCCAAATCCCTTCAAACATTTCTTATTCATGTGCTTACCTAAATAATTTTTACATGTTGTAACTATACCCACATCCACCACTTCCTCTGGAAGTTCATTCCACACATTAACCACTGTCTGCAAAATAATTGGCCTTCATGTCTTTTTAAAATTTTTCTCTGCTTACCTGAAAACAATGCCCCCAGTCTTGAAATGTCCTCATCCTAGGGAAAAGATACATTCCATTCAGCTTATCTATTACCTCACATGAAGTTATAAACCTCTATAATGTCACTTCTCAATCTCTATGCTCCAGTGAAAACGTCCCAGCTTGCCCTACTTTGCCTTTTAAATCAAACCCTCCGTTCCAGGCAACATCCTGGAAAATGAATATCCTCCAGCTTAATAATATCCTTCCAGAGGATATAACAAAGTGACCAGAACTGAACACATTAGTCCAAAAGAGGCCTCACCAAAGTCCTGTACAACCTCAAGAAAACATCCAAACTCCTATACTTAAAGGTCTAGGTAATAAAGGCAAGCGTGCTAAATACCTTCTTAACCACCCTATCAATATGAATGAAACATCAAACAATTATGTACCTGAACCCTTAGGTCTCGCTATTCTACAATGCTACCCAAGACCCTGTTTTTAATTATATAAGTTTTGCTTTTGTTAGTTTTACCAAAATGCAACACTTTGCATTTATCCAAATTAAACTCCATCTGCCACTCTTCAGCCCATTGACTCAACTGATCAAGATCGTTTTGTAATCTTAAATGATCTCTTTCACTGTCCACTATTTCACCAATCTTGGAGTCATCCACAAAATTACTAATCGTGCTTTCTATATTCTCATCCAATTCATTTATCTAATGAATAATTAGCACTGATGGTGTCCTATCATTGGCAGGACAAAGCCACACAAGGAGGCACAGTGGAATACAGTTGGAAGGATATTGCCATAGGAATCCCCAACATTGACTCCTGCTGATTACCACATACCATCCCCCATTTTAGCTGGTGAATCAATTTTCCTTCATTTGAAAAACACTTGGAGAAAGCACTGAGGATGACAGAATGTACTGCAGGTAGGGGAAAGAATCCTGTACATAAGGACGTTTCTGCAGGAATTCCTCTGTATAGCGTAGTGTTGTAGGCGCAACCATCTTCAGCTGCTTATCTCCCCTCCCTCATAATGTCAGAAGTGGGGGTGTTTGCAGATGATTGCACAATTCTTGGCACCATTTGTGACTTCTCAAAGGAATGCAGCTCTAAAAGCACTCAAGAAGATTGCCACCATATCCACAAACATTCATACTCTCCACCACCAACAGTCACTGGCAGTTATGTGTACTGCCTGCAAGATGCAGCAGAAATTCATCTAAGCTCCTCAGGCAGCACCTTCCAACCTCACAATCACTACTATCCAGAAGGACAAGGGCAACAGATGCATGGAACACTACCACCTGCTTGATGAAAAGCTAGATTTGCACCTGTAAGTAATGAAGTAGAGTTTCTTGAGTCGGGAGGGACATAGACTCAGGAAAGGAGAGTGATCAATCAGAACAGAAGCAGTCATTTGGGCAGTTCATGACAGAGCGACTCTTGTGAGTGGGTTTTGTTATGAGTCAAGATTAGAGGGGTGCTGGAAAAGCACAGGCAACATCTGAGGAGCAGGAAAATCGACGTTTTGGGCAAAAGCGCTTCATCCTCAGATGCTGCCTGACCTGCTGTGCTTTTCCAGCACCACTCTAATCTTGACTGATCTTCAGCATCTGCAGTCCTCACTTTCGCCTTCGTTATGAATTAGGCAAAAGTGAAGAGTTTTAATTCCTTGTGAAGTTTCATGAGATTTGGTTAACCACTACATGGTTAACAATTGTGGAGAGTTGCTGAGAAATCCATGGGATGTCTTGATTACTGTTGCCTTTTGATGAATGCTATGGAGTATTTAATCACAATCTGCTACCCACATTTTCCACTTGTTAATGCTAGGTGTTAGAATATGAGTTACGCATCTTTTGCAGAATATTTTTTTTAAATGTTGTATGGTAATGTTTATTGGCATTTCTTTAAAGCTGTGGAATCTTATAACTTTATTTTTTTGTGAACTGAGGAAGGGTCACTCGACCCAAAACGTTAACTCTGATTTCTCTCCACCGATGCTGCCAGACCTGCTGAGCTTTTCCAACAATTTTTGTTTTTGTTGTTTGTGATGATGCTGCTCCTCAACTTTAATTTCTGATTTGCTGAGAAAAGTTGTCAAACAAAGCCTGTGGTTTCAAGCCAATGGAAATGACAACTCTCCACAAAGATTGCCAGATTGATTGGCAAAGCCTAAAATCCACAATTGCTCTCATTCTACCAGTTTGTTAGGAGATTATCCGCACTCTTATGAACACCGACACAGCGAAAGAAGTGGCAACAGTTTCAATTTCAAATAATACCAGGACCAGGCATATTATTACAGGACAAGGAAGCAAACTGATCCAGAAAATTTAACAGTCACCAAAGTTTTCTCTGCTGTTTGATGAATCTCCAGGCACTAATGGTTGTGCACTGCTGATTGCACAACCAGCTTGGGGAATTGTACGGGGGTCTGGGTGATGTGGGCAATGGCGAGATGTGTGGCAGAATCAGATGAGAAGTCCGGCAAGGCCCATTTCAACTTCAAAAGTACCTCTCACCATCTTTTTGTGGTTTTCACAAGTGGTGTGGTGAGTTTCTCAATAAGCGGCTGCATATTGCTTGTGAAGGGGGATCATTACTTGTTAAATGCCTCATTGGTAACTTGCTTCATTAACATTCAGGTTTCTACCTTACCTAACCTGCCAAACAAACTGGATGTTGAGAAAACACAAGACGGAAGCCAGGTATTCACTGCTTGGTCTGAAGGACTTCCAGATAATATTCAAACAAAGTGCAGCTCAGGGCATCTGTGCAAAGTCATATCAGTCCACATCATTCCCCCATGATCAGGTCAGTGCTCTAGCCAAACAATTGGATTTAGAAATATAGTTGTGTTTCCTAAGGTGCCAGGTACCATCCACCATACACATGTGGCACCAAGGGGGCTGTATCACAATGCTGTGGAATTTATCAGTCGGAAGGGGTTCCATTCTATTAATGATTAGGTCATCTATGATCACCATTACTTCTTTCAGGAAGAAGCAGTCAAAACTCCTACAATCTGAAGCACTCTTGTATACCTCAGGTTTTGAGGGAGTGAGTTACTACAAAGCTGGTTACTAGCTATCAACTATAACCATACAATGTTGCCCATGCTAAACTGGTTTGGGGGGACCCTCCTGTATGATTAGATTCCCTACAGTGAGGAAACAGGCCCTTCGACCCAACAAGTCCACACCGACCTTCCGAAGAATAACTCACCCCCCCCTCGGACTAAGCACCTAACACAATGGACAATTTGCCTACCCTGCACATCTTTGGTATAGTCAAGCAGAGAATGCCACACCATCTTGGCAGGAAAGAAGTGTTGTCCAGGATGCTGAGGAATTGAGGGAACAGGAGCAGTCTTTGAGGAGGAGCAGAATGATGAGTACACTGGGAAGAGGAAGCTATCATTGCCCATGTTAGAACTCAGCCGCATTGGGCTCAACAAGTTAGACAAAACCTGATTTAAACTAGTTCCAATAGCTGAGAGATGGGTACGACAAATAATTGTGCACTGTGAGATATTTTTTGGTCATGATGCCGAAATCTAGTTTGCATTGTTGGGGTGATCTTCAGACTCTCTTTGTTTTGTCTTAGGTCTCTCAGGGAGAGATTCCAGCTGAAGAAAGAAACCTTTCTCGTGAAAAGAAGTTGCAGCTGTACCAGCCTGAGCAAGCAATGCTCCCTTTAATGTTTTTTTCTTTCAGAGTGGACTTTCAAGTTCTGTTCTGTACGTTTAAACAGAAGTGGAAACCATCGAGTGGAGGATGATTGAGTGTGCTTGGGGTTTCCCAGCAGTCGAGCAGCTCACAGTGAACATTGGTGTGTAAGACACTGCTGACTATTCACTGCTGTTTAGGCGTCTCTATGGATATTGCTGGGGAGAAAGGAGTAGTATGAGCTTGAACCCTTTTCTAGTGTTAGGCTTTTATATAATTGTATTTGTTTTGCTGTGATAAAGTGAAAGAATAATATGTAAGAGCAAATCCCATCTTTGCTCACACTGAATCTTCTGGGCATGATATGAATCCAAAATCAAGAAGGGAGATTACACACACAGTCAGATAATTTTATCTTGCACTTCCATGGTGCTTCTACCTCGCAGGAAGATGCCAGATAATAATTTAAAATAAGGGAGAAAGACTATGATTGACACTAAGTTTAGGAAAAATGAAGAAAATAGAATAGTTGCAATGTCGAACCACAGATACAGTCAGCAAACAGCATCATTAGCAGCTCATAGTTGATCAGGTGATTAATTCTAAGGTCAGGAAGGTGATAGCTGAACTGACAAACTGAAGACTGGCTTGACATTTGAGTTACTATTCTTGAATTTGCAGATGTGATACAGCAGCCTTCAAGTTGTGTTTTGATCGACGAAGTGAAAAGATATTGTAAGTTATTTTCTTTCTGCATTTTTTTCTTTCCTGAGTTCTTTACAATCAAAATACTTCACTTGAACATGACTTTCTGCTTTAAATGATCGTCCATGGTGAAGTAAATGGAGCAGACTATTTGCCTGCTGGTTGGCAGAAAGACAGAACAACAGCTGTGTGCATGATATTCATGTCCATGACAATAACAAAAATAATTCGCAGAACAGGCTGGGTTGAACAAGTGTAATGATCTAAAGGGGTGACTTCAATGAGTGAAGAGGGGTAATTTATACGACACAAGCCACAAAATAGTCCTGATATGAAACATTATTAAACCAATGCATACAGAAATATTTTTAAACATGCTATTCTTAATTGTCTGCTTGCTTTTTATGATACTGGAATCAGGACTTCAGTAAATTACAGAGAGAGAAGCACAGGAATTACTAGATGACAAGTGGCCCAGGTCATTTGTTTACCTCTAAAATCCTGGTAGTCACATGATAAAAGGATAATAGAGCTATCTGATAAGTTGTATATTACAGTACTTGCATGTAGAGAATAAGACAGATACCAACACACATTGCTAATATATCTTGTCAACCTGAAAAGCATCCCTGTTTTCTATCTTTTAGTTATTCCTTTCTCTATAAAGTGACTTTGTCTTTAATGTCACAGGCATTAACTTATGCAACAGGTCTCTCCATAAATTGATTTTTGAAAGTCCAAGTTTACCACATATACTATATTCCTCTTGTGGATAAACTGATGATTTCTTCAAACTATTTGACTAATTTAGACAAGTATGTCAAAATATGGAATTGGCGACACTTGGACTAATGGATTAAATATATTTAGGTCAGACAATGTTTTTGAATATTTTACATTATGTGGCTTCAAACAAATATACACAGTTGTTAATTTTTTTAAAATTTCGTTTGCATAAAAATAATGCAAACCTGATTTAAAATAGATTCCCTACAACCCAAAAAGGGAACTGCTTCATGGAATCATGCCTTTAAGTGGTGCTTACAGCTACTACAGCAATTCCACAGCATCAATCATGACAAGAATTTTGGTTGAAGAAAGCTCCCTGAAATCAATTGAAGGTATACAACGTTATATAAAATAACAAGAAGTAATATTAGTTGAATCAATATTTAATAATCTTTGGTACACCCTCATAAAATTCACATTCTCAAATCTAACGTGTTAATCACTATGATCCTGATTTCTTTTTCTTCTGCATGTTCACGGAGCACCAGAATTTTTAATCAATATCCTGGCATTCAATGAAACCAATCAAAATCTGGTGCATGGTAAAATGCATTCATTTAACTTGAGTGATCAATTTCTGAGCTTCTTTTTCACAGCAAGGTCTATGTAATTACTTTTTGTATTGAATCCATATAGTTGGGTGATGGCATTGTGTTGCAATGGTATTGGCCATATCTCTGGACTAGGATGTCTGCATTCTAAATACCACTCACTGCAGCTGTATAAATTAACACGTCTGAACAAGTTGATGTTTACAGTTCTGTGCCTTCACTGGGTGGTACAGTCACTATGGGCTAGAAATACCTTTGCCTTGGTTTATGTCTAGGGGCGAGGGTATAGGTTCTAACCTGTCTGTGCCAGGCTGAAACAAGGTGGGCAGCATGCTCAAAATAGATATTTGCTGATATGTTTCCTGGATCAACTAAATGGTGAGGTGGCTGGTTAAAGTCGCTGTAGTGTACTTGCCTCTGAGTCAGGACACCTAGATTCAGGTCCCACCTGCTCCAGAGGGTATGTCATGCCATCAACAAGTTAATTAGGATATGTCTAGAGTGCAAAATCTGTCTGTGTACTGTCTAACTGCCTCCATTTTTAGCATCTTATTTCCTCCCACAGTCCAAAAGATGTGCAGGTCTGGTGAATTGGCCATGCTAAATTGCCCATTAGTCAGGCTTCATTAGTCAGGGGTAAATATAGGGGAATGGGTCTGGGTGGGTTACTCTTCGGAGGGTCGATGTGGACTGATTGGGCCAAATGGCATGTTTCCACACTGTCAGGAATCTAATCTACTTTAATCTAATGCTTCAAACATTCATTTATTTGTATCTTATTATAGGTATTTCTCTTGTCATATCTAATAACTTTTAAGATGGCAAGCTTGCCAAAATATTTCAGCTTCTTACTGATTTATTCAAATCTCATTTTTTAAAATTTATTCACAGGATCCAGATGTCACTGGCCATGCCAGCTTTTATTACCTGCCTCTGATTGGCCTGGGGCAGTTCAGGGCCTGCCATATTGTAATGGGTCTGGAGTCACTAGCAGCCAGACCAGGTAAGGACAACAGTTTCCTTCTCTCATAGACATTAGTGAAGAAGATAAGTTTTTCCTTCAATAATTGACAATGGTTTCATGATCATCATTAAACTCTTAATGCTAGGATTTTCTCCTCTGGAAATTAAAATCTAATACCTGCCATGGCAGGAGTTGAACTGCATCCCGAAAACATTATCTGGGACTGAATTAATAATCTAGCGATAATACTGTTAATCCATCTTCTCCTCTCTATTTTTAAATACATGTGCTGGCTGGACTTGCTGCCTCAGAACATTGTCATGATAGCTTCAATTTATTATTAATCAGCCCCCCAGGTCGCTTTTATTTGCTGTGCATGTTTCCTCTTCCTTTAAGTAATTGTATCCTCCAGGATTTATTTGTCCCAATGGGTAGCTATTTTAATTTCTTTACTTTAAAGTTTCTCTGCCATCTGCCCATCCAATTCAAATACTGATATACACCTTCTCTGCTCTAGAGTCTAACCGCTTCATTACTTTTGAGTCATTTGCTTGGTCCCAACTGCAGAGAATGTATGAAGACATTAAATAAAACAGATGCCGGTGAGATTCCACTGGGCAGGGGGACAGTGAGGCTCTTGGATCAGTTTGACAGAGTGAGGAATGAGGAGATTTTGGTAAGATTAAAAGTGGACAGATACACAGTTTTGGATGAGTGTATCCCAGATTGCTGTGGGAGGCAAGGTAAAAGATTACAGGTATTCTGATCTAAATTTTTAATCCCCTCTGGCCACAGGAAAGTTGCCAGAGGACTGAACGACACATAAATATGGTTTTCAAGAAGACTGGTCAAGATAAACCAGGGGATTACAGAGCATTGAGCCTCCTGTTAATGGTATAGCAACTATTGGAGAAAATACTGAAAGAAAGATTAAATCTCCACTTGGAGAGGCAAGGTTTGATCGGGATAGACAGCATGGTTTCATCAGAGAGACTCATGCTTAACACATTTGACTGATTTTTTTGAGGTAATAATCAGATGTGTAATTGAGGGTAGTGCAGTTGATGTAATTAAATGGATTTCAGCAAAGCTTTTGAGAAGGGAGATTGATAAAGAAGGTAAAAGCACATTGGATCCAGGGTAACTTGTCAAGTTGGATTCAAAAGTGGCTTATTGGTAGGAGACAGAGAGTGGTAGCAGAAGGCTGTTGTGTGATTGGAGTGGTGTACCACAGAGATCAGTGCTGGGTCGCTGATTGTTCATATTTGTATTTAATATAGAAGGGAATGTAAGGGGGAAGTTGATAAGTAAGTTTGTAGATGGCATGAAGATTAGCTGGGTAGTTAACAGTGAGGAAGAAGGTCTTAGGTTACAGGGAGATATAGGCTAGTTGATCAGATGGGCAAATCAATGGCAGATGGAATATAACTTTGTAAAAGGTGAAATGATTGGAACAAGTAACAAGACAAAGGATAGCTCAATGAACGGCAGGATATTAGGAAACTCAGACAAACAGAGGGACCTTTTGGTGCTTGCCCATAGATCCCCGAAGATGGCAGGACAGGTTTAGAAGGCATACAGGACACTTGCCTTTATCATCAAGCCATAGAGATCAACAGCGCAGAAAAGAAAAGACCCTGCAGCTCATAGCATCTGTTCTGATCAGTTGTAGCATAGATTGTAAGAGCAGGCATGTTATATTGGTGTTGTAGAAATCTTTCATTAGGCCACAGCTGAAATACTGTGTGTAGTTCAGGTCATCACATGATAGGACAGATATGATTGCGTTGGAGGGGTTGCACAGGAGGATGTTGGATTGGTATATTTCAGATATGAAGAGAGGCTGGATAGGGTCAGGTTATTTTCTTTAGAGCAAGGAAAGCTGAGAGGCTCCTGAATGAAGTGTATATGGTTATGAAGTGTATATGGGGCATGGACAAGATAAATAGGAAGCAGTTATTCCCCTTAGTTAAAAGGTGAAAAGGAGCATCATTTTATGGTCAAAGGAGATTTGATGCTTTATGTTTGCTTGGAGGGTGCTAGGAATCTGGAATCTACTGCCTGGGAGAGTAGGAGAGGTGAAAAACATCACAAACTTTAAAAATTATTTGGATGAGCACTTGAAACATCATAACTTTCAAGACTATGGGCCAGGTGCTGGAAAGTGATATTGGTGTAGATCCGTTGACATTGATGTGATGATGGGCTGAAGGGTCTCTTCTGTGCTATATGACTCTATGAGACAAGGTAACATTTTTCCACCCAATGACAATCCCTGTGCAACCACCCTCCAGATTCCATTGATCAACCATTGTTTAACAAATGTTCTTCCACTCATTTTTGAAATGGTGACTGTCTTATAATGAATGAGAGAAGCACCATGGAGATAACAAAAATAGTTGAAACAAAAAGAATATATTTGCGGCTCATAATGTAGATTTCACTAAAGTGGGGAAACCAAACATATGGTGGGAATCCTGTATTCTCCTCAGTGAAAGGTTTGGTGGCAGGATGGCATTTAACCAGGTGGCATAGTGGTAGTGGAGAACCTTGCCATCATCCTATCTCTAGCCTTGCTAAGTCCATGATGGCATGGTTCAAGAATGCCTACGCAATGGCAACTTAACAGGCTTTATTTCATTTGTGGACTGGAGAATTGCCATGTGGGGAACACAAGAAGTAAGCCTTTACATATTTGCTTTCTGGTTCCCTGGGGGTGTCCCTCTTTCAAAGGATTAATCAAGTGACTTAACATGGGGAAAGGAGATGGCCTGTTATGAACCAATCCCTTTTCTTACTGCTGTCCCCTCTACTTTCCTTAAATCTTACTCACCAAAATCCGTCCTGCCGTCAAACAGCTGTGGCCTGGATCCAAGGGCCTTGCATGGTGCCTTTTTGGCTACAGGCATCGCTGGTCCATTCACTCTGCTGTTCAAAAGAGTTACAGGCCTCTTATTTCTGTCAACTGTTGGTGGGTGAGACCTCAATCCCCAGAGTGCTGATACATGAGAAAGACTCACTACTGGTTCACCAACTGCCTGATTGGTACATTCTACTGTTGGGAATTCCCCAAAAGATGCAACGTAGAAATGTTGCATGCTCACAACCATATACCCCTGAGTTTCTAATGGTTTCAATTTTTAATTCACCACTTTGCACTCATACTCACATCTTTGTCCTCCGGTAAAGCTCAACACGATACTCCAGCTCAGGTCAAACAAGTGTCTTGTACAAGTTCAACATTACTTCCTCTATCTTAAACTTTGTGCCTCTATTCAAAATGCCAAAAATGCTTTATTAACTGCTCTCTCCATCTTTACTGTCACCTTCAATAACCTGTGCATGTCTCCCTGCATCTGCACCCCCTTTCAAATTGTACCTATTATTTTGTATTGATGTTCAGTGCCCTTCCCACCTAAGTGCATCGCTGCACACTTCTCCATATTGACTCACATCTACTACTTATCCATTTACTCCATTAACCTGTCAAGGAATGGTGATGGCCTATTATCACTAGACTGTTGATTCCAGGATTGGGATTCAAATCCTTCAACAGCAGATGGTGGAACTAGAATTCAAAAAAAAATTGGAATTAAGAGACTATTGTTAGTGATCGTTTGGAGGAAACCCACCTGGTTCATTGCTGTCCTTACTTGGTATGGCCTGTATCTGCACGTGGAGAAGAAAGTTTCTTTTGGGTTGATAGGGAAATTCGCCCGAAGAAAGGCTTTTATTTGTATTGTGCTTTTCAAAATCACTGGACATTTCACAGCAGTATACAGCAGATATTGTATTTTTGAAGTATATGATTAGTGTTGTGATGTCAGAAACATGGTAACTACATTCCAAAGAAGGAACTCCCATAAACAGGAACATCAGACTGAACAGAAAATCTGTTTTTGTGATGCTGATTGAGAAATACCCAATGGTCAGGCCACCAGGAATTACACCCCTTCTCCTCTTTGAAATTATGCCATAAAATCTCTTACATTCACCTGGATAGGTAGATGTCACCTTGGTTTAACATCTCATGCTAAATAAAACCCGATCTGCCAGTGCCATACTCCCTCACAACTGTACTACAATGGTAATCTTGATTTTTATGCTCTAGATATTGCTCTAGACATGTCCTCTCGAACTTTGTGATCTGCAGGTGAGAGTACTACAAGTAAAAACACAGCTGACACAAAATGAAATAACCATTAGGAATTCAGCTGCAAACTAATTCCAAACTTCTGATGCTTTGTTCAAATACATTCAGCTCTTTACCTTCTCAAAATGTAGCAGCACTTACCAGATAGATTACCTGTTGTGGGAATAATGATTAAGAAGAATTCATGTTGAATGAATTCTATTTTTTCTTCGGCTCTTGATTTAAAATGACAACTCTAGGTTGATGTCAAAAATACGTTGTTACTGTCACTATTTTATGAATCCATCATTTGTTGGAATTATGTGAAAGATGTGTGCAACATGTTCTTCAAATTCTTGGCTATTTTCACACAGGAATGGATGGTCAAGTGTGAAAATCCTGTTGAAATTCAACCAGCAATTGAAAGATAAACCTTCTTTGTGACTGCAGGCACAGGGTGAGAAGCAAACACAATATTTTTTCTTGGTGGACACAATGGCGTTTTTAAAATTGTCCCTACTCTGGTCACTTTGTCATTAACTCTCTTATATCAACACACTTGAAATATTATCTTTGTACTTTGATTTGGCACATGGATTTCCAATGTGTCCCTGCAAAGTCAGCACTGCATATAGAGGATAGTGATTGGCATTCATCTTAATTGCAGCAAACCTGGAGTAAACAGCTTACAAAGAACAGGGCCGTAAAACATAGGAACAGAAGTAGGCCATTCAGCCCATCGAGTCTGCACTGCAGTTCAATCAGAGCTGATATGTTTCACAACCCTCTTCTCCAGCCTTCTCCCCATTATCTTTGATGCCCTTAACAATCAAGAACCTAAATATCCCTGTCTGCGGCAATGAGTTCCACAAATTAACCACCCTCTGGCTAAAGAAATTCCTCCTCGTCTCAGTTCTAAAGGGTCATTCCTTCACTCTGAGGCTGTGCCCTTGAGTCTTAGTCTCTCCCATTGCTGAAAACATCCACTCCATACAGGCCTCTCAGTATTCTGAAAGTTTCAATCAGATCCCTCCTTCATCCTTCTAAACTCTAATGAGTACAGACCCCGTGTCCTCAACTATTCCTCATGTGACAAGCCCTTCATTCCCGGGATCACTTTTGTAAATCTCCTCTGGACCCCCTCCAATGCTAGCACATTCTTCCTTAGATATAGGGCCCAAAACTGCTCATAATATTTCAAATGAAAAACCAAGTGAAAGCCTCAGTGTTGCAATTGTTGCATGTGGATTCCTGCAAGACCTGATTTTCTTCATTTGATGCTTTCCTGGTCTGACTAGAAGTGTCTTGTTGAGGAAACAATGTGAAGCTGTTGTATTACTGTAACTGTTTAAGTGGGGGCATGTGACACAGTGGTAATGTTGCTGTAGTAGTAATCTAGACCTGGCAGCTACTGCTCTGGGAGCATAGATTCAAATCCCAAAGATAAAGAAGGTTTTATCTTTCAAATGCTGGAATGTGGGCATTGTTGGCTGACAGCATTTGTTATCCATCCCTAATTGCCATTGAGAAAGTAATGATGAGCTGCCTTCTTGAATCGCTGCAGTCCATGCACTGTAGGTTGACCTTCATTGCCTTGAAGGAGAGAATTCCAGGTTTTTGACCCAGTGATAGTGAATGAATGGCAATATATTTTCAAGTCAAGATGATGAGGGACTTGGAAGGACAACGTATGTGCTGGTGTTCCCATGTATCTGCTGCCCTTGTCCGTCTGGATGGAAATTGTTATGGGCTTGGAAGTTGCTCTCTGAGCATCTTTGATGAATTTCTGCAAAGTATCCTGTAGATAATACACACTGCTGCTACTGAGTAGTGGAGGAAGTAGATGCTTGTGGATGTGTTTCTTTTCAAATGGCTACTTTGTCCTGAGTGGTGTGACACATTTTGAGTGTTGTTGGAACTGCAACCATCCAGGCAAGTGGGGAATTTTCCATCACACTCCTGACTGGTACCCTGTACAAATATGCCCTTCACTACCAACACATAGCAGTGTGTGTGTGTGCACCTTCTATGAGGTACACTGCAGTAACTCAGCAAGATTACTTTGACAGCATCTTCCAAACCTATGACTTCTACCACCTAGAAGAACAAGAGCTTGGGATCATTTGAACCTGCAAGCTCCCCCTGCAAGCAATCACTATCCTGACGCAGAGCTTTATTTCTACTCTTTCACTGTCACTGGGCAAAAATCCTGAAGCTCCCTTCCTATTAGAGCCCTGGTGTCCCTACATACCATAAGCTGCAGTGATTCCAGAAAGTGGTTCATGACTACTTTCTCCATGCACAGATGACAGCCACATCCCAGAAACCAATTTGAAAATGAATCTCATTTACCGCTGTGCTTTCATCTTACTTTTGCTGCCTAGTTCCAGAGAGACGAGGAAACGTATGGATGCATGGTTAAATTGGCAAAAGCATGTTCATACAGCTGGAGTTTAGTGATGAGTTTATTAATTTACAGCCCACTTCTCAGAAGGGTGCAGAATGCACACAGTTTAATACACTGGAGGTAAACATGGAAATTGACAGATTAAAGCCAGTTTCCAGATACGCTTGACATTTTCTAGAATTTAACTCAAACACCTACTGTTTTTACTCCAGTCTATGTTTCACCCATATTCTAATTCCCACTTCACTTTTTTTCAGTATTTCAACATAAAATAATGCTCTCTTTTTCCCAGTTACCTTCCAAGGATTGGCTATTGGCTATGTGAAGAACTTCAATCTTTTTTTTAATGAATGATGGGCACTGAGAGACCTACTACTCTTTCACAAGAAGACTTTGAAAGTGCTGAAGTGAATTATTTAAAGGTGCAGGGTATGTATAGGTTACTCCATTTGGAAAATTTGATTTGACTTTTGATTTGACTTGATTTATTATTGTCACATGTACCAAGATACAGTGAAAAGTATTGCCTTGTGTGCGATCTAAACAAATAATACCTTACATAATACATCAGGGTAATAGATTAGAATGCAGAATAAAGTTTTACAGCTATAGAGAAGGTGAGAGAAAGATTAACTTTAATACATCAGATGTCCATTCAAAAGTCTGATAACAGTGGGGACAGAGGTGTTCTTGAATCTGGTGACACAAGTTTTCAAATGTTTATTTTTGTGGATTATAATAACTGTTTGCTGTTTTCAGAGGTTGTCAGGCTAACATATTCTAGAATAGCCTTCAATAAGAACGCTGATGAAGGGTGACAGATCCTAAGTATCTTGACCTTGTCAATTTTCATTTCAAATGCTGATTGCCTGGTGTATATTCCCAGTATTTTCTATTTTTACCTGGTAGTCCATCATGTTATTCTACAAAACTCTGCAACGTACATTTTGAATCATAATTGCTAAGTACACTTTCAATTTTAGTAAATTAATAAATAAAATCTTATATTTATGTAGACATTAGAGCATATGCCTGTTGTGTATGTGTCTGAATGGGTTAACATTGAGGCGTGCCACAACCACCAGCCACTATGATGAGGTCATGTGGACTTACGGGCAGAACAGCTGAGATCCTTGAAAGTGCGAGACCTATCATCAAATTCTCTGTAACAGCATATCATCTATCACCAGTTGCTAACGTGCATTAACTATTCCTCGTTAACAAAAAGAAAATCTTCTAGTTAAACCAGGAAGTGGCTTTCCTCAATGACACGACTACAAGCATGCCCTGTATACTTAAAAAGGATGGAGGCAGCAATTGTTATCATGATCTGTCACTGATACAGCGCAGTAAGCTGATAGGCCCATACCACAATGCCAATCATACACCTGGCTGAACTGAAGTGGTAGGTTTAGGAATTAGGCCAGGGCCTGAGAATACTGGGTCTTAACCTACACTCTCAACTTTCGGGAGATGCAGGTGTATGAGGTGGAGCCTCCAGCCACTCTGACAGGATGTAACCAGAGCAAATGAACATCTACATTTAGGGTTTCTTTGGCAAAATGACAAGACAGATTAGTGTTCAGAAAATAAAGGTTATCAGCTAGAAACCAAATATAGGAAGAAGACCATAGTTTGTAACAAGATGAACTACCAGCCTTTTACAAGTTGATTGAGGGTTAACAACTACACCAATTATCTTAAAAGATTTTTCTCCCAATCAGCTACAATAACTCCAAAAGCCAATCAGCAAAATTGTGATCTGCATTTTTTTTGTAATTTTACCAGATACCTCCAGGAATCTTGGGGATCTTTCATTACTGTTGAATGGGAATTTATTCTTTTCTCCTAGAACATTTGTGAGCAAGCCTATGTTATTCTCACAGGAGAAAGTGAGGTCTGCAGATGCTGGAGATCAGAGCTGAAAATGTGTTGCTGGAAAAGCACAGCAGGTCAGGCAGCATCCAGGGAAGAAGGGCTTATGCCCGAAACGTCGATTCTCCTGTTCCCTGGATGCTGCCTGACCTGCTGCACTTTTCCAGCAACACATTTTCAGCTATGTTATTCTCACACTGACTTTGTAACAATATCAGGGAGAGGAAAATAGTCCACTCTGTTAGCAAATTGTTAAATGAGACACTGCTGTTGCTCTGATCCCAGCTGATGTTATTAACAGATAAGTTAGATTGAAGACTGAAATCTAGCTTGGTAGATCATATTTTATTTTGTTTCTGTTAAATGAGGTAGTCTTTCACTGAAACACAAGTGTGAAATGCTGCAGATTTGGTTTTAACAATAAAATATAAGTTTATTTGCAGAAATGAAGAGAAAATAGAATAGACCAATCTGTTTATGTATAGCAGAATTTGAAATACACAGTAAAGTATAATCCCATCCACCTTAACATTATCACTTTACAGTTCTCAAAGACCAAAGAAAATTTCATTCCCTATCAAATTTGGCTTAGCTGTTTCTCTCAATCCCTGGTCTTGAGACTTTGATAGCCTCTCACTTGGTCATTCATACTACTGAGCTTGAACCTTCAAATAACCCTTCAGGGTTCTAATCAAACACTTTTGGTTTGGAACCTTCAAACTAAAACCTTTGCATTAAAATAACTTTTTAAAAACTGTTCTGAACCTGCTCTTTTCATCAGGACAATCCATTTCCTGTATTTAAATGGATTTAACCATGACTTTTGCAAACTAAACAAAAAGCTTCTTAAGCTTTAGAATTTTCTATTAAGCAAAAACAAAATCAATTCCTGATTCTTCTAGACTGAGAGAAGGCTGATGCTTTCCAATGTGTACTCCGTCCAATCATAAAGCTATCGCAATGTGATCAAACTTTCATTATCACTCCAGGAACTCTCTCTCTCTCTCTCTTTCTCTCTCATACTTTGCTTAAAAATGTCATGGCTGCAGAAATATTGTTGATTAATCAGTAAAAGCTGTCATACACAAACCTCCCATGGCACTAGTTCAAAATCCAATCTCTAAACTAAATTATATTAATGTACATAACATATATAAATCATATGCATTACATCATACCATTGAGTTGTTTTGTTGGAAAATTAAGCAAACATCATCATCTAAAAAGTCAGCCTAGCTAAATCAGTAATCCATCAGTTTTCTTATTGATTTAAAGCTGTAGCTCTAAACAAATCCATAGACTGATAGTGCCAGCTGGAAGTAAAATAATTGGAAGATGTCAATATGCTGGATCAAGGATGATAAAGCCAGAACAACATTTTATATTTATATGGTGCCTTTAAGATAATAAAACTTCCCAAAGGAATTCACAGCAAACTTAAACACTGACCCACATAAGGGGATTTAAAGGTAAATGGCCAAAAATTTGGTCAGAGGTAGGTTTTAAGGAAGGATTCCCAGTACTTAGAACATCAAGGTAGCTTGAGATATAGCCACCATCAATAGAACAATTAAAACCAGGAACCAGACCAAAATAATACCATCCCTTACACAGAGACCATCAGATGCAAGGGAAAAGGAGATTACTTGAATTCTCACATTAAAAAACTGATGAATACTTACAGTGAAAGTTACATTTAGAAAAGAGGACCATTTTTTTAAAACAGTGTTCAATAAAGTATGACATTAAATCTAGATGATTTTGGCTACTCAATAGCTATTTGCTTTTGGATGTGACTAGCTTCAATAGTAATAGAAATAATATGTGGAAGGGTTTAATCTCAACTTAGGTTAATATTGATTTATTCTTTTACCTACTGTAGTTCAATGTGTTCAACAATGTGATGTAAGTAAATTGAAATTCTAGAAACAAAGTTTGGAGTTTTTGGTTATGTCTTAAGGAATTCTGCAGAGCAGAAGTACTTTTGTATTATTGCAAATGAACCAGCCATCAGAATCTTGACCTTGATTTTGAATGTAGGAAAGAGCAATTATACAGAAAAGAATGAGGTACTTTCAGACATGGTCAACTTCACTTAAAGAGGCATTATATGTTACCAAACTGTCATTGTTCCTTTATTGCTGTATATTAGTTGCCGATTTTCCTGCAATAAATGAAATTATTCTGCATCAAACCCTTTTTACATCCATGAGAGGACAGTTCCACATAAGATGAATCTCAGGTTCAAGGGTATTTAAATATGTGATTGATCATCCTGATCATCCTGATGTGTGTCACCTTTCATACATTGTCACAGAAAACACGAAGGTTGGAATCTTATAGGAACCTCAGTGCTGTGGGTTATAGTGAGATTTGTGACAGAATCATACAAGATGGTCATCGAGGCCTACCTTGATATCAGGAGCAACATTCAGAGTCCTTTATGCATTTGCTGGGTTGCAAGATGAGTTTTTCGTTAGACTGCAGTAAGTTGTCAATGAAGGGTAATTATTGCTTGTAAACATCTCATTAATGCCACAATTCACTCATTAACATTCAGGTTCCTATCTCACCAAGCGAGACATTGAGAATTCTCAATATGGAAATCCGAGTGCATACCTGATGACTTCAGTTCACCAACGACTGTGAGAAGCCTCCATCTTGCTCAACAACAAACTACGTCTCAGGGTAGAATCCATGGCACCAGTGGTATACACTCCTCATTATTGGCATTCAACAGTTTCCAAGCCCTCATAATTCTCATGGCACTTCTCAGATCCATTTGAAGGACTTTAGGAACCACAGGGTACACTGGCAACCAGCATTGAAAGGGTGCTCCATGCATACTTCGTCCAGGTTCAGACAAGCAACCAACTATGGATTGGACCAGGCTGCATCATAGGATTGCTCACTTCCTTGCTTAGCACTCACCCGCTTACTGTTTATCTGCACTCTTGCAGTATCGCGATATTCCTTAGCTTTTCTTGCTTTGACATGCTTGTTAGTGTGTTGGTGCTTCAGACAGAACCAAAGACTATCCATATTTCTGTATTGATGTCCTTTTTTGCTCAATGACACAGGCAAGCTGCTTGTCAGAAAGGATTGGCCCAGGTTGGGGAGCATCTGAGGTGTCATTGTAACACTTACAGCATGTGCCAGCCACCTGCATAGCTAACATTTGGTATGTTTAATCAACTAAATGGCCATGTCAGAAACTGGATCAATATTAGTCTTCAGTCCAGTCAAACAGGCAACATTATTGGTCAGAGGGTCCCTGTACCATTCGCCACAGGCACAGTTCACACACAATCCAGAGGCTGGGCCACATCTGCCCAGGCCTATCACAGTCTGGGGATGTGTTTGGTTACTGAACAGGGAGTGGGGAATGGTCACCCTGAAGGGTTTTCATGGCTTGTCTGTAGGGTGCTACAAAGACAGCATTCAGGGATCTGGTCAGACATCTCTGAACAGTGCTCAGAGGCCTGGGACAAATACAATCCTGGGGTTAATCACTGAGGAGGTCTCTAGGGGCAGTCGGGGGATCAGTCCAAAAAGGGGTCAGAGAGTCAAGGTGCCATGTTGAGCGTGAAAGCTGAGGCATATTTTGAGTTGGGGACAAGGATGGTTATGAGTGGAATCTAAACCATTGTTGAGTTGGGGACAAGGATGGTTACGAGTGGAATCTAAACCATTAAGTGAGATAGGTAGAATAGCATTGCAGGACAAGGTAGGCTACAGGAGAGAGGTAGGTTATTGGCAGTGACCTCCACCTTACCCTCTGCAGTTATAGTATGGAGGACTGGGCTGGAGATGCGGGTGAATCATGAAGTTTGAATGTTAGTGTTCAAGGGGCAGTGACAACATTTGGAGGCAAAAGTTGTGAAACAGGTTGTCATGGTTGTGCAGCATAAATGTTCAGGAGGGGGTTCCCGACCAACGCCCACTATGATCCACATTCCTTGACGTAATTCATTGCTCTGTAGATGTGAAATGCATCCAGAATATGGCCAGGACAACACCAAGGCTTGGTGGAGTCAGTGTCAGTTTGATGGGCCAAAGCATAGGATTTACGTCTGCTGGAAACTAGGACACTGAAGGGACCAAATGAATGGCAAACTCTAGTAGCATTTCATTTGTAGTTATTTCTTCACCCATTTGTAATATATGTAAGTGAATGTGCTTAGACTTTAAATACCACTCAATGGTAAAATGCACCATGCCATTGGTGTGTGTGAATTGAATGCTCGTGTCTCAATGATTTGGAAATTAGTGGCATTGACTTAAAAAGAGGTGAATACTGACCAGAGGTGACTCGTTACTTCTCCAGATTTCAAGGTTCATGTGGAAGGTTCAGAGCATCAGTCATGTATGATTAACAATTGTCTCCACCAAATCCAGTGAAAATTTGGAATGGGTGATTAATGTGGGTCTGGGATGTGAAGAAGGTCAGAGCACAGCAGACACTCTTTTTGTTGTACTGTGTTGGTCACTCAGTCAGTGTGGCACCTTGACCAGGCTGCTGCCGACACTGAGGCTGAGTCTGAATGAATGATGGAGACATGGCCCTCACTATCAGGATGCTGCATGTCTCATTCGGTGGACAAATGTGTGCAAGGAATGCCCCCACTGACGGCTAAAGAGCTAAGAACCTCTTTTAGTCCTTGTGTCCCCAGCGTGGGTCATTTCCATCAATTGTTTTGTGCCCAACTATTGATAGGCTGGTGGACGCTATGCTGCCTTCCTAATAAAGTGAAAGTGGATCCAGGAGGACAAGAACTAACTGCAAGCCTGGAGTATCAGCAGGCTCCCGCACCCAGAGGCCAAGGACCACTAGCTCAGAGACAGGTCACAGCCATAGATCCCCTCAGGAAGCATAGGGTCTGAAGAAGGATCAAAGTGTATCATGACTGACATCATTTCCTGGGGAGGAGTGAGGCTTAGTGTCGACAAAGGACTTGTATGTTCCGGGACACGGTGACGGAACTTTGCCAGATGCTGGAGTAGGACCTGAGAGCTGCGGGGGTGGGATGCTATCCTCTCCCAATGGCTGTAAAGGTGGTGACCACTTTGAATTTCTACAGGCCTGGCTCCTGCAGGGAGCTATGGTGATCTGTATGTGACCTCTCAGTCATGCATCCACAAATACATCAGCACAGTGACCAATACTGTCTGCGTAAGATCCCACCAGTTCACTTTGATGCTCCACAACAGGGTCAGTGCTGCAGCCCTGGCAATCAGATTCCAGTTCCCCTGGGTGCAAGGTGACATCCACCATGACACCGAGAGCATTATCAATAGGAGGGGGTCCCATTCCATTAATGTTCAGGTGATCTGTGTTTACTGGGCTATTCAGCATGCAGTTAATGCTTGTTACTGAATACTATTTGCCTGTTTCGTTCATGTATTATTTCTATTAATTTAAATTTGAAAGTTACAGTAAAAGTTGTAAGTTCGGTCTGTCGATTTGTTCTGTTGGGGAGTTTATGTTTTGGTTTCCATGGCGATCCTAATAGCAGCCTCAACAAGAACATTTGCATTCCTGCCCACCTACAGTGGTGGCCAAAACATGGCCACTGACAGGAAGCAACCTCGCAGCAGGTTAGAATGCCATTTCACGGTTTTAACACAACACCCTGCAGGCCAACTTAGAAATGGACAAAGTAGAGGGATAGCACATCCATAACATTGTCTGTTAGATGTGTTCCTTTCCAAGTTATAGAATACTAAATGAGCTAAGAGGGTTTTACAGCTTGGGGTTGCCTTACTCTCCTTGCCTGCATCAACAGGCTGCAATTGACTGTCCAGTCATGAATTTAGCAATCCTGGAAACTTGCACTGGGTGATCATGCCTGACTTAGTCCAATCCTGAAGGAAAATGTAACCTTTTATCTTCTCATGTTAACAGCTCTTTCAAGCACTTTGCTTTTTAGAAACTTATTTTAAAAATATGGCTTGTATACTTAAAGTATACAAGTATTTATATTATGTAGGAATCTTAAAAACACCAAACAGTATGACATTGCACAATATGTTTCCATCACTCTGATTGAGTTGAAGGGATGTGAACAATCAAATATATGGAAGACACAGATGAAAGTGACAAGGGTCTCAAACAGGAGAGAGGAAAAAAAGAAGAGAGAAGTTCAAAGGGAGGAAGCAGAGACATAAGCGGTCATATGGAGGATTACAATCATTCGAGTAGGTGAAGGCATCGGAGTCAACAAGGAAGGAGGGCACTTATTCTGGGGTGGGGAGGGGTGGGGTATTGAGGGATGAAAAGTAATTGAAGGGGAAAGAGAGGAAACCTGCAAGAGAGTGGTGTTATCTGCTTACGGTGAAGAACTCTGTCATATAGAGTGAGGGGTTGAGCAAAAATTTACCTCAGTGTGAAGATTGAAAAAAATTGAAAGCCTGGTAATTCCAGCTGTTGGATTGGAAACCTCAATAAAAGGAAGGGTCAGGTTAATATGTTCGTGCTGGAACTACATGAAGGTTCAAAGTTGAGCAGTCAGCAATCACATAACATGCATAAATACAACAGTTTCTTGGAGCTGGGAGCTTAGGAATGGGGAAATCCAGGCCAAGCTGTTAATGGGGCGAGTGATGTGCCACGTTACATCTAAAGGCTTTCTGATACTATGTCCAGCCCCAAAATATTGTTGATACATTCATAATAATAAACCACATCAGAGGAAGCAAGGGTTAGTCTGCTGAAAAGAATGCATAACTGTTAACAGAAGTTATATTCCACTGGGATGAAGGGGAATTTGAATTAAAAGGAGTCATATTATAAATCAGTTGTTTAAATAAAAACATTGTGAATGAAGTGCCAAATTTCAAAGCTGATTCTTATCGACATGATACTCAAATGCTAATAGAATCACTACTATGTGGAAGCAGGCTATTTAAGTATACACCAATCCTCTGAAGAGCATCCTCGTAGACCTTTCTCTGTAACCCTGCATTTACCAAAACTAACCCCCCACCAAGCATGCACACTATGGGCAACTTAGCATGGTTATTTCTCCTAATCTGAACATCTTTGGACTGTGGGAGGAAACTGTAGCACCCGGAGGAAACCCACGCAGATATGGGGGAGAATGTGCAAACTCCACATAGACAGTCGCCTCAAGGTGGAATCAAACTGAGGTCCCCTGGTGCTGTGAGGCAGTAGTGCTAACCACTGAGCCATTGCACTGCCCTAGTATGTTTCCTGAAAAAATATGATACAAACAGACATTTTTCTGAATGTCTCACCTAAATTACTTCAAGAGACGAGGAGAATGCCTAAAAATTCCACAGCAAGGAAGCCCCTGTGTTACGAATGGGTTCTGACCTTGAATTTGTTCATGTGCAAGTTGGGATGCAAATCAAGACAATAGCCATAAATACTGAAAATATACTTATATTAGTTATTTAATATTGTACTCAATTTGAGATCACATTTGTAAGTACAAGCATTTATAAGCTGAATGTTTGTAAAAAGTACACCTGTATTCTTGGAGCATATTTATTGCTTTATATAGAGAACTAATTGAAGGCCTTGCATGCTAAGTTCAATAGGAAGTTCACATTGTGACGTTTGGTATTTTCCAAATTAACATTAAGGAACATGTCTTTTTACGTTGTGGACATATCACAGGTATGTCAGATAACTGCAAGTATCTGCGTGAGCACTTAACATATTAAAAAAAAAACAGTGTGCTGAAGCAAAAATGTTATCGATTAGATTCGATTCCCTACAACGTGGAAACTGGCCCTTCAGCCCAACAAGTCCACCAAAGAGCAACCCACCCAGACCCATCTCCCTCTAACAAATGCTCCAAACACAATTGTCAATTTAGCATAGCCAATTCACCTGACCTGCACATCTTTGGTCTGTGGGAGGAACCCACGCAGACACAGGGAGAATGTGCAGACTCCACATAGACAGTCGCCCCAGGCTGGAATCGAACACAGGTCCCTGGCTCTGCAGTGAGGCTGCAGTGCTAACCACTGAGTGACTGTACCGCATTATATTTGTATGGAAGTTCAAAATTCCTTCAGCAATTTAACACTCCAATAGATATTGCAGAGCCATCAAAATCAAACAAGAATTTAATTCAAAATAAGACATAGTAGTTATAATAATATGAAGAAAGTGATACTTCTTGAGAAAACTAATTGTGTTAAGTAGTTGGAACACACTGAAGTAATATTTTACTCTGCCATAAGCATAAGAAAAAGATTAGCATGAAATTACTGAGCAAGTGTATTATTGATATCAGTCATGTCAGTTTAGAAGAATCACTGAGCGTGGGCTAAGTGATTCTCCACAGAAAATCAAGAAAATTCAAAAGGGATCAAACCTATTCGTGCAACTCCTAGCTAGTAGCTAGTCAGAACAGAGGCTAGAAGAAATCTGAGCTCAGACTGGCTTTCTTCATCTTGAAGAGATTGTGTTGCACAAGGCCATCAAAAAGAGGAAAGGAAAAGCTTATTGACCATTCTAAGAGAAGCAATTATGGGGACAGAAACTGAAGCAAAAGAAAGAAACTGAAACAAAAAGAAGATGGATGAGAGAATAACAGAAAGTGTTGGATGGAGATTGAAGTCAAGTTTCAAAGAAAAGTAACTGAAGGCAATGTAAGTCAGGAACAATTTTACATCGTGGCAAAAAAAGCTGAGATCAATCAACAGGGAAAGCTTAAAACCAATCACAACACTGTCGAGAAATCAAATAACTGTGGATGCCGGAGATCTGACGTAAACCAAAACAGAAATTGCTGGAGAAAGTCAGCCGGTCTGGCAGCATGTATGCAGAGAAAACAAATAATCTTCAAGTCCAGCGGCCTTTCTTCTCAATTTGTTGCTGTGTGGAATACCTTGCAGGGTTTAGGTATTGGCTTGTTCTTTTCAGCACTCTTAATTTTTGTCTTAATTTTGTGTTTTTAGGTCTGAAAAAGCTGCGATCCTTTTCACAGTGTCTGCTTCCATCTTGTTTGGTGCAAGGCTGTGCTCTCCTAGGGGTTGGTGTTAGTTTTGCATCTCTTCACTCTGGGTTTCAACACATCATTGGGGCGTTTCTTCGGCTTTCTGTTGTAACTACCCACGTTGAGCTGGGAAAAGAAGACCTGCTTTAGGGGTCCAGTACCTGCCATTCAGACTGTACGGCCAACCCCAATGAAGCTGGTAGTGGATGATCATAGCTGTTATACTTGGGGTTCCAACTTGTGAGAGATACTGATGTTGATGCTCCCATCTTCCCACTTGATGTGTAGACTGCTCTGCTCTGATATTGATGTTCCAGTATGTTGAAGTGTCTCCTATATATTGTCCTTGCTTCAGCCCCATACTGTAAAGGTGATGTTGGCCAGAGGCTGTTCACACATAAAAATAGTAGCTTGTGAACTGAAGTTACCTGATCCCCAGCCACTGGCCGAGGATGGCATGAACTGGTTCAGCTCAGAGAAATGACATAAGGTGTAAATCCTTATCTGGTAGAAGAGTAATGAGGTAATACTAACAGTGTCCTTGGGGTCAGCCTATATTGGAAAGACATAGACTCACCAAATGAACTGGAACCAATGAAGAAAAGACATCACAGTTCAGAAAGATAAGGAAAAAGGATAAAAATGAAGGATTTGGGGCATGCCAGTAGCAAATCCTCCATAGATCAACCTTTGTGAAGTTGCTTAGAAGTGTGAAGATTACACAGAGGATCTGGGAGAGATTGCCTGGCCAACATGAGCTCCTATACTTGGGTATTAGCCTTTATTTTCTGCGACTGTTCAGGGAGTGTCAGAGAAATCTAGTAGGTGGTTGTATAGAGTTTAGCCTTATATGAATTGCTTTCTGCTTTAACCCTTTCTTAACCAAACAGTGCAAATTGTATGTCTGCTTTAACTAAACTAAAAAAAAGGTGTTTAGTTGATATAGACTTGACTCTTTTCCTCCTTGTGCTGAGCCTAAGACTGTTTTCGAGGGCGGTAACCGGCCAATGGTGACTGCAAGGTAGACAACGCGACGGTTTCATTTTTGACGATGCAATTCTTAAACATTTGCTTCCTCTAGTGACCAAAGATTGCACCAGCACATTTCCAGTAGTACTGGATTTCTTCAGCCTTCTGGGAAAAATAACTTCCTAATTACTTGAAGGTATTCTACGTTTTCCAGGCACTCCTCATCAATTGGCCTGCAGCATTTGGAGCTAGCTGATGGATATAAAAATATGCAGTAGGACTGGAGAATTTGTCAAACAGACTTACTGGAATAATAACAGAATGCATGATAATACCCATCAGATAAAGTAGAAATTTTGTGAGAGAAAATGAGCTAAACAGCAATTGCTTTGGGATTTTATTTAAATTACTGCAGGAGCTAGGGGAACACCTACAAAATTCCAAGTATTATTAAAGCGTATGTATTTCTGTAGAACCAACTGGTGGTCTTGGATATTATGCAGAATTTAATGGGACTATTTTCATAAGACATGAACTTAATGGAGGCCTTCAAGATTGTGAAAGAGTTTGATAAGATAGACTTAGAGAAAGTATTACCATTTGCAGACAAAAACAGAATTTATCATCCATTCGTCCAAGATAGTCACAAATAAATTCAAGAGAGTTCAAGGGAAATCTCTTTACCCAGTGTTAGAATGTGGAACTCAGTGACATAGAGGAGAAGTAAGGAGAATAGCATAAATGCCTTTAAGGGCAAACTGGATAAGCACAGGAGGGAGAAATGAATAGAAGGGTATATCATTGTGATTGATACAAAGAGGTGTGGAATCAGATTTTTGTGAATATAAAACTCATCTTGGATCCCAGACATCAATAGCCTATTTCTGTGCTGCAAATACTTTGTTATATTTTGTAATAGCCAGAAATATTCATTATGTCTCACTCCACACTTGCTGACTGAGACCTGCAGAATGTTTCCAATAATTTCTTTTACAAAGACAATTGGTCCTAATTCCCTTTCCAGCGCACAAAGATTCTGGAATCCATTGATGCCCATCACTGAGGTCTAGCACAAGCCCAGGTAACATTTTCTACACATTATCTGCAGAAAGCACGAGATTTCAACGTTACAATGAGCCATGAATGTGCCGGACATATGAGCTTGGTTACCTCAATTTTACTTCACTTTTCAAGTTCATTTTGATAGAGGAATTACACACTATTCAAATACATTAAAAATGCCTTTATCTGGCATTACCCATCAGAAATGTTGGAAGAATGTAAAATTGGTTTGTGGGGTATTGATTCACTATTCCATTCTAGTAAAGGGCCACTGTATACAGTCACAAAAGCTGAAGACTATTACAAGATGTTATACAAAGAAAAAACAGATCTGTTAGCTCCTTCCATTTCTTCCAGCCTACCCCTCTCTTTGGACAGCTTGCATTGCCCATAATATGCTTTGGCTTGTAAATACTTGTTTGGCTACATGGGTGATTAATGGTGGTAGTTTAACAAAATGAAAAGAAAATGTTACGGTAATTTTGGTGGTGAGAAAGTCGATCAGGTGACCATAATAGCACTTCAGAATATGAAGAAAAAGTAACACAGATCTGTTTTCTCCATTTTAATTTAGTCCCTAACCCACATTACCGACCTGGCCTTTCATGGTCTGAATTGCCCACAATTCAGTTTGTGTGTCAAATTCTAAATGACTGCATGCAAGATTACTGGTGTTGGTAATAGTTGAAATCAATAAAAAACTCATGATGATTTGGTGATGGGAAGGTCACTTAGTTGTGTGTAATAGCCCTTCTGTGTCTATAAAAAATAAACTTGGGACTTGTTTGTGGAGCATCTGCTGTCCGCATGCATTAACCAATCTGACCTTCTGGTTGCCATCCACTGTAATACCCCCTCCCACTCCCCCGGTGACATATCCACCCTTGGCCTCCTCCACTGTCAGAGTGAGGCCAAATGGAAACTGGAGGAACAGCACCTTATATTTCATCTGGCAAGCTTACCACTTCACTGTGGGTCTGAAATCCGATCAGATGTGCAAAGGATTTCGTTCCACAAAGGACATTAGTGAAGCAAGCTGTGTTTTACAATTGACAGAGTTTGCATAACTACTGTAAGGCTACCTCTTTATTCTAGAGACTTCTGCATTTCAATTTGACCATTGGTCATGATAGGATTTGTGTCCATGTCCTAAGGTCATTAGTCTGGCTTTCTGGATTGCTGGTTCAGTGCCATGAACATTACATCATTGCTTGCCTCAAACCATGAATGCACAAATTAAATCTTATGTAAATGCACCCATAAATCACACAAACAAACATTTTTTTCCACAAAATTGAGCAGAATTCATCATTAGGTAATGATTATATGAGAGCTTTTCTTTACATGTTTTTCCACATGGTCTGTGCTGAAACCCTGTAGATGATGGACGAAGCAGATGATGGGCGGAGACTAGAAAAAAATTATAATGTTCCACTAAATTTGTCCAGCAAGGCGAAAAAGATGCTCCAATAGAATTACAAAACAATCTCAACTGTGTATATATATATATATATATATATATATATATAAGCCTATGTATATATAAGCCTAAATTAATTACTCTCAATATCCTCATACTATTTCTCCAAAAATTTCCATAATGGAAATAAAATTAGTCTGACGAGGGAATATGAACTTCTTAGTAAAAATAAAAACAAAGAATGTGAATGTTGTCAATCTGAAACGAGAACAGAAACTCAGCAGGGTGGTCTGGCAGCATCTGTTGAGAGAAGAATGTGGGCGGCACGGTGGTACAGTGGTTAGCACTGCTGCCTCGCAGCGTCAGAGACCCGGGTTCAATTCCCGCCTCAGGCGACTGACTGTGTGGAGTTTGCACATTCTAAATAAAATTAGTCTGACGAGAGAATATGCACTTCTTAGTAAAAATAAAAACAAAGAATGTGGATGCTGTCAATCTGAAACAAGAACAGAAACTCAGCAGGGTGGTCTGGCAGCATCTGTTGAGAGAAGAATAGTGTTAGTTTTTCGGTCCTTCGTTAGAATTGAAAATAGCTGTTAAAGGGTGGTAGTTATGCTGATGATGGGGTAGGGGAACTGAATAGTGACATGGAGACAGGGCTCAGAGAGATAGAAAATGGATAGGCAAACAAAGAGATTGCTGAGGATAGGCTAAGCGACATTTAATTGCTAGGTAAGGTGCTAATGAGACGTGTAAGCAGGTTCGCTCTTGTGAGAGCAACCCATACAAAACAGGACCTAGGGGTTTGGGCAGGTTAATGAGCATAAAGCAGATGTTCAGATTCTGAAAGTGATAAATGCGATATTGAGTCCTGAAGGCTGTAAGGTACCTAGGCAGAAGATGAGGTGTTGATCATCCATCATGCTTTGTGCCTCACTGCAATAGGCCTGAGACAGAAATGTTGGAGTGGGAACGTGGTGGTGTGTCTTTTACGGACAGAATGTAGATGTTCAGCAGATTGGTCGCCTAGTGTGCATTTTATGAAGGTAGCCTAGATCCTGTCTTTTCCTTATTTTAAGTGCGTGCCATGTTCCAGATGCAGTGGTCAAACTACTTGACGTTAAGCAGAAATGCAATTTATTTAAACATTATAGTTGTTATAAACAAAAGAAAGAATGACTTAGAATAACTTAACCCAATGGAACACCGAACAAAATCACAAATGCAGTAACTATCACTAATTAACTGTTTCAATTTGTAACATCCCATAAATATACTTCTTGGCATAAAGGCAAATTCAGATACAGATTCTTACATGCAGTTCTCCAATCCAGGAGGAAAAAAAATCAAGAGAAAATTCAGAGAGAATAGCAGTCAAGAGATACTCACCAAAGCTTCTGACTCTGTTGGGACTCTTGTAGCTTCTGATGCTACCAAGAAACAAATCCCCGGGAATCCTGATCTGTGAGACCTGGTGATACCCATTCAGGCTGTTAAAAAAAAGCCCTAGTCCTCCCAAGCTGTTTACTCAAGTGGTCTTTGTAGACTGCTTGGCGCCTCTGCCTTACAGCCTCTCTTCAAATTAAAATATGAAATAACCTTGGATGTCAAGAGATGTGGAAATCTAGTCAAGAGGTAGAAGGAAGCTTACTTAAGGTTGAGGAAGCAAGGATCAGACAGGGATCGAGAGGGTTGCAAGATAGCCAGGAAGGAACTGAAGAATGGAATTAAGAGAGCTAGAAGGGGGCATGATAAAGCTTTAGCGGATTGGATTAAGGAAAACTCCAAGGCATTCTTTACTTATGTAAGAAACAAGAGGATAGCCAGAGTGAGGGTCGGGTTGATCAGGGAAAGTGGAGGGAACTTGTGCCTGCAATTGGAGGAGATAGGGATGATTCTTAATACTTTGCTTCAGGATTCACTCGTGAGAGGGACCTTGCCGTTTGCAAGGACAGCGTGAACCAGGCTGATACACTCAAACAGGTTGATGTTAAGAAGGATGATGTGCTGGAAACTTTGAAAAACATGAGGATAGATAAGTCTCCTGGTCCAGATAGGATATACCCTAGGTTACTACAGGAAGTGAGGGAAGAGATTGCTGCACCTTTGGTGATGGTTTTTCCTATCTACTGAAGTAATGTCAGTTGATTGTAGGGTGACTAATGTTATTCCCTTGTTCAAGAAAAGGAATAGGGATAATCCTGGGAATTACAGACCAGTCAGTCTTATGTTTGTGGTGGGCACATTATTGGAGAAGATTCTGAGAGACCGGATTTATGATTGCTTGGAAAAGTATAGTTTGTTTACAGATAGTCAGCATGGCTTTGTGAGGGGCATCACAAGCTTTATCACAAACCTTATTGAATTCTTTGAGGATGTGACAAAATATGTTGATGAAGATAGAGCAGTGGATGTGGTATACATGGAGTTTAGCAAGATGTTTGATCAGGTTCCCCATTGTAGGGTCATTCAGAAAGTAAGGAGGCATGGGATATAGGGAAATTTGTCTGTCTTGGCTGACCCATAGAAGACAGAGGGTGGTAGTAAATGAAACGTATTCAGCCTGGAGCTCAGTGACCAGTGGTGTTCCATAGGAATCTGTTCTGGGACATCTGCTCTTTGCGATTTTTATAAATGACTTGAATAAGGAAGTGGAAGAATGGGTTAGTAATTTTGCCGATGACACGAAGGTTGGTGTAGTTGTGGATAGTATGGAGGGCTGTTGTAGGTTGCAACAATGCATTGACAGGACGCAGAGCTGGGCTAAGAAGTGGCAGATAGAGTTCAACCTAGAAAAGTGTGAAGTGATTCATTTTGGAAGGTTGAAGGTTATGCTACTGCTCTACAAAGCCTTGGTTAGACCACGCTTGGAATATTGTGTTCCGTTCTGGTCGCCTCATAATTAGAAAGATATGAAAGCTTTAGAGAGGTGCAGAGGTGATTTACCAGGATGTTGCCTGGACTGGAGGGCATGTCTTATGAAGAAATGTTGAGGGAGCTTGGGCTTTTCTCATTGGAGCAAAGAAGGATGAGAAGAGACTTGATTGAGGTTTACAAGAATGATATAGATAGAGTGCATAGCCAGAGACTTTTTCACAGGGCAGAAATGGCTATCACGAGGAGGCATAATTTTAAGGTGATTGGAGGAAGGTTTAAGGGAGTTGTCAGAGGTAGGTTCTATTGGTGTGTGTGTGGAATGCACTGCCAATGATAGTAATAGAGTCAGATACATTAGGGACATTTAAGTGACACTTGGAGTAGGATAAAAGGTCAACACAACTTCGAGGGCTGAAGGGCCTGCACTGTGCTCTACTGTTCTATCTTCTATACTCTATGTTTCTATGTTTTTAAGAAGGAGTTAGATGTAATTCTTAGGGTTAAGACAATCGAAGTGTATCAGGAGAAAGCAGGAATAATGTACTAAGTTGGATGATTAGTCATTTTCTTATTGAATAGCAGAACAAGCTCAAAGGATCATATGACCTACTTCAGCTCCTAGGTGTTATGATCCTAACTAACTGAACAAGAAACCCTCATCTCTGACACTGACTTGTAACTATATAAGAAATTTGGTCTCCTGTGCACAATGGAAATTTCAGTGACTGAGGAGATGTAAGATTTTCAGAAAGCATTTTGAATCTTTTGATTTCACCCAGTGGTGGTATTATACAGCATGATGAATTGTCAGACAAACAAATTCTAGCTGGAGACATGGAAATTTATAATGGTGAAAAATGGACCAGAAAGAATGACAGCAGAAACTGCATGCTGTAGTATGATTTTTTTTGTCACATAAAGGTTGATAAAGCTGTTGAATATCATGAAAGACAGTGAGAAATTATAGGTTTTCGAAATAGAACCAAATGATCCGAATTGAAAAAACACCTAATCACGTGATAGCTGCAGTGACTTGTGTATTTTAGCTCAGTGCCCAATGCCTTCCATTCATCAATTTGAGTTGGATTTGAATCCCATTGAAATGAAAAGTCTTGGTATAATTCACCGCATCGCGATGAATTGAATTTTCACAGTAATAAGGCTGCATTGAGTTAGTGTTTGAATTAACTGTGATGTTCAATGATCATAATTACACAATAGCTTAACTCAATTAATTAATGATATACAATACATTATCAAAACTGTCATCAATAAATTGCACTCTAATTTAGACTGTTTGGAACTTTGTAAATGAAAACTGCATATAGTTTTTAATACACATCACATTATTTTTCCAAATAAATTAAAGTTCATGCTGACAGGAGCATTTATTGTGGAAAATGCAGATCAATTTGTTTTGAATCTTTTTTTTACACTCTGCTACACTTAAATATCTACAACTTTGAGGGAAAAAAAACAAAGGAAAATGAATAAACCTGGGAAGAATGAAGAATTATGTGTTCCACATTTATGATATTAAATTTGCTTCAGGACATAAAGGTAGGGGTCTGATTAATAATAACCAGGATAGTCACTACCTTCAGGAAGACTTACATGGGTTAATGGATTGGATAAATATGTGGCAGGTCCATTCAAATGCCTTTTACCTAAGGTTACTTAAAGTTCAGAGTGTGTAAATATGTGTGGTGTGGTAGACAGTGAGGAAGGTGATCTAAGATTACAAAGGAATCTTGATCAATTGGGCCAATGAGCCAAGGAGTGGCAGATGGAGTTTATTTTAAATAAATGAGAGGTGTTTCACTTTGGTAAGACGAACAAGAGTAGGTCTTACACATTTAATGGTAGGGACTTGGGGGCTGTTGAAAAACAGAGAGACCGAGGGGCTCAGGTGCATAGTTCATTGAAAGTTGCATCAAATGTATACAGGATGGTTCTGAAGGCATTTGGCACACTTGCCTTCATTGCTCAGACCTTTGAGTTGAGGAGTTGGGAAGTCATATTGCAGTTGTATGAGACATTGGTGAGGCCACTTTTAGAAGGATATTGTTAAATTGGAGAGGGTGCAGAAAGGATTTACAAGAACATCACAGGGACTGGAGGGTCTGAGTTAGAATGAGAGGCTGAATGAGCTGAGGCTTTTTTCACTGGAACATAGGAGGTTGAGGGGTTACCTTTCAGAGGTTTATAAAATCATGAGGGACATAGATATGATGAATAGCAAAGGTTATTTTCCCCTAAGGTAGGGGAGTCCAAAACTAGAAAACATAATTTTAACATGAGAGGAGCAAGATTTAAAAGAGACCTGGGAGGCAACTGCCAGAGGAAGCGATAGATGCAAGCACAGTTACAACAGTCAAAAGATATTTGTTCACCAGGAAATGAATAGGAAAGAGTTTTTTAAAATTAGATTCCCTACAGTGTGGAAGCAGGCCCTTCGGTCCAACAAGTCCACACCAACACTCCAAAGAGTAGCCCACGCCCCTCTGACTAATGCACCTAGCACAATGGACAATTTAGCATGGTCAATTCACCTAACCTGCATACCTTTGGAGTGTGGAAGGAAACCAGAGCACCCAGAGGAAACCCACACAGACACTGGGAGAATGTGCAAACTCCACACAGACAGTCACCCAAGGCTGGCATTGAACTGGGACCCTAACACTGTGAGGCAGCAGTGCTAACCACTGAGCCACCATGCCACTATTTTAGGCAATATAGACCAAACACCAGCAAATGGGACTAGTTTAGTTTGGAAAACTTGGTCAGCGTGAACAAGTTGGACCAAAGAGTCTGTTTCCATGCTGTATGACTCTATTCCTTATGAACGGTTTATGCCCGAAACATCAATTCTCCTGCTCCTCGGATGCTGCCTGACTGGCTGTGCTTTTCCAGCAACACACTCTTGACTCTAACCTCCAGCATCTGCAGTCCTCACTTTCTCCAAGGATGAGGAGGGATCTGATTGAAACTTATAGAATACTGAATGGCCCGGAGAGAGAGGACACTGGGAAGATGCTTTGGTTGGCAGGAGAGACGAGGATCTGAGGGCACAGCCTTAGAGTAAAAGGAAAACCTTTTAGATGGAGATAAGGAAAAACTTCTTCAGGCAGAGAGTGGTGAATCTGTGGAATTCATTGCCACAGAAGACTGTGGAGACCAGGTCATTGAGTATATTTAAAACACAGGTAGATTAGTTCTTGATTGTCTTTGGGATCAAAGGTTAAGCATAAAAATGGTGTTGATAAACCAGTTGGTTATGATTGAATGGTGGAGCAGACTCGGTGGGTCGAAATGGCTTAATTTCTTCTCTTATGTCCTATGATCTTATCAAGGGATGTGAACAATTGCTGAAAGGCCTGTGAAGGGAAAGGATGTTCAAGGCCCCTCTTGGTTCTAGTTGCTCAGCCTCTGTTTAGAATCATAGAATCCCTACATTGTAGAAAGGCCAATTAGCCCATCAAGTCCACATCAACCTTCCAAAGAGCATCCCACCTAGACACACAGTCCACCCCATCTCCATAATCCCACATTTGCCTTATCCAATCCACTTAATCTGTAGATCTTTAGACAGTGAGAAGAAACCAGAACACCCAGAGGAAACCCAAGCAGACACAGGGAGAATGTGCACACAGACAGTCTCCCACAGCGAAATCAAACCTGGGTCCCTGGCACTGTGAGAAAGCAGTGCTAACCACTGAGCAACTGTGCCCATCCCTGTTCATTCTGGTGTGATAGAGGAGTTGGTTGTTACAATCCACATGTTCAACCCCCATGTCGCAGCCACTGATGTTGTCACTTTCCTGGAAGCAGCTGCAAGGTAGTGGATCATTTCACAATCTTGAACACTTTCCAGGGTCCTAACATTCATAGTATAATCCCTTGATTTGATAGCACTCCCCAAACACATTACTCACAATTTTCTGTGTTGAATTCCATTTGCCACTGCTCTGCCTGGTCCAGTCTTTTGATATCCTCCTGCGGTTTATGGCTATCTTCCTCACTATTTGTCACCTTACCAATTTGTGTGTCATCAGCAAATGTCTTGATCATAGCCCTTACATTTAAATCCAAAGCATTCATGCAAACCACAAACAGCAAGGCACAAGACCAAACTTTTGAAACCTACTGAAACAGACTTTGAAATCATTGAATCTTTACAGTGTGTAAACTGGCCTTTCAGCCCAACTAGTCCACAATGATTCTCTGAAGAGCATCCCACTTCGCACCATCGTCCTCCCTGCACCCCCCCACCCCCCCCCCCACCCCACCCCCATCCCTGTAACCTTGTACTTCCCAGAGCTAATCCATCTAACCTATACATCTTTGGACTGTGGGAGGAAACTGGAGCACCCAGAGGAAACCCATGCAGACACATGGAGTATGTGCAAACTCCACAAGGTCAGTCATCCAGGGTTGGAATCCAGGTGTCCCTAGTGCTGAGGCTGCAGTGCAAACTACTTCCAGTCACAGAAATATCCCTCTACCATGGCCCTCTGCTTCCTGTGTCTCATCCAATTTTGGGCCCAATGTTCCACTTTGCCGTGCATCTCATGGTGTCTTACTTTCTAGACCAGTCTGCCATGAGGGACTTTACCAAAAGCCTTGTTAAAGTTTATGTAGACTGATCAAATACGTTACCCTCTTCCACACTCCTGTTCACCTTGTCAAGAAATTACGTCAGATTTGCAAACATAACCCATCCTGAACAAATCTATGCTGACTGTCACTTAATCCACATATTCGGTCCCTCAGAATTCTCTCAAATAACTTCCTCAGCACTGAGTTTGGATTGATTGGCCTGTAATTTCCTGGTCTGTATCTTCATCTGTGTTTTAATAATAGGATAATGTTAGCAGTCTTCCAGTCCTTTGGCAACTCATCTGTGGCCAGAAAGGATTTGAAAATTACTGCCAGAGCCCCTGCTATGTCCTCCCTCAGCTACGTCAACAGCCTAGGGTATATCTCATACAGGCCTCTGAATTTATTCATGTTTAAGACTGCTAAACCTGCCAGTGCTTCCACTTTCTCTATGTTAACTTCTTCTATTTCACAGTTTTCTGTACTGATTTTTTCCACCAGCATTGTCCCTTTTTGTTGTGAAGACTGATGTAAATTATTTATTGAAAATGATGGTTATGTTACCTAGGCCAACACACAGATTGCCTCTATGGGCTCTAATGGCAGGGACGCTTTCTCAACTTATTCATTTGTTTGTATTTCATACCTCCTATTTGTAATTGAATAGCTCACAAACTGAAAATTTTCTTCTCTAATGTATTGTTTCCCTCAAATATTAAGCACTTCTTTCCTGAATTATGACAGATGCATCAGTGCGATTTTGCATACTATTATCATACGTTTGCCATTAGCGGTAATAAAGTTATATTAGCAGGTCAAGCGGGTTATTTCCAGTTATTAAGTGGTTTAATTTGCAGTAAGATGTGCTGTCGTCCACTGGATGATTTAATTCACCATTAACAATAATTTTCCACTCAAGACTGTGGAAAATGTTGTTTTAATGGTCGCATGGTAACGTTTTTGAATTGCTGCATAATTACTGCTCAGACATTATTTACACCCGCATCAAATAGAATTATTCTCATTCAGGTGTCTATAAGCTCACAAATAAAAATTTAGTTTCTGTTTTGCCAAGGCAATAAAAAAGGCTTAAATAAAATGCATTAACCTTACATCTATCTACACTTCAACTGCTATTTTCAAATAATGTTCTACACTTAAATGGCATTATGAAAAAATTACTATCAAATGAAATAGGTCAATATAACAATACATTTAACACGATAAAAAATAAAGACTTGCATTAACAAGAAATATTTCATAACCAAACCTTTATACCACTGATGAGCAGTAGCTGTTGTTGTATTGCAAAAAAGCTAAATAAGTGCATGAGAGAAGATTAGATGATTAAATAGCATTTTCTGGAATAGAAGATTCCAATTTGCAGTAAAATAATGGAAACAATTGATGTACTCCTGCTCTTATTTCATATATACTTATGCTCTGAGCTTATGTTTACAAGATTGCACAAATTAGGTCAGGAGGAGGCTCATGCATAGCAATAACATGGCAAAGACCAGTTGGACTGAATGATCTGTTACTGTGCTGTATTCTTTGTAATTCTATGCATTATGGGCAGCACAGATGGGAGTGCTATTTAATCATTTAATCTTCTCTCATGCACTTATTTAGCTTTTTTGCAATACAATGGTTAGCACTGCTGCCTCACAGTGCTAGGGACCCAGGTTTGATTCCAACCTCAGGCAACTGTCTGTGTGGAGTTTACACATTCTCCAAATGTCTGTGTGGGTTTCCTCCCACAGTCCAAAAATGTGCAGGTTAGGTGAGTTGGCCATGGGAAATTGCCCACCGTGTTCGGGGATGTCTAGGTTAGGTGAAATGTTCAGCACTAGGGTAGGGGAATGGCATGCTCTTCAGAGGATTAGTGTGGAGTTTTTGGGCCAGTTGCTCTGATTCCTCACTATAAGGATTCTATCTATCTATAGGGTAATGACTAAATTGGCATAACTAGAACCAGATTCTTCCTGAGAAATTGAGAGAGCCATCCTCAAATCTCCCTTTCATCCACTGTAAAAGAAAACTCACTCAGGCAACCTTTACTTTAATCAACTGGACTTCACTGCCAACTGAAAATTTAATTTACTCTGTCTCTTAAATGGACATTTGATTCTCCTGGAAACAATCCAAAGTATTTTGTAACTCCCAACGGTTTTCCTTTTCCAATTCTATATTCCACAATTACAATTTTCCTGTGCTTTCTGCCTGTGGCAAACTCTCCAGCCTTATTTTAATTCCTCAAGTACTAGACTGTCAAAGGCATGAGCTCCCAATCAAATTCCATATGGTGAATGATAAAGATACCATTTTACTGCTTAAGGTACAGACTTGGCCAGCATTTATTATTTTGCTGATGACCTTCCAATTGACCACCCAAGACCAAAACTGCAACTTCCCTCTGTTTGTGACATCTCTGGGTTTATAGGGAAGCCTGTAATCTGATTTCAAAATGAATGGCTTCTGAAATGATCCTCTCCATGGTAATCAGCTATAAGTAACTGCACAAAAGCAAAGTACTTTGAATGTTAAAATAAAAACAGAAAATGCTAGTGGTATGCAACAGGTGTGGTAGTATTCATGAAGAGAGAAACAGAATTAATTGTTTGAGTCCAATATGAGTCTTCAGTATCTAATTATCACTGCCTTTCATTTTAGAAACAAAGGACAGTTTTGCACAACTATTTATGATTTGGTGTTGATAACAGTATTCTTTGTTTTAGAGAATTGTAAACTTCTTATTGAGAGACAGCTGTCATCGTCCCTGGATATTAACATGTACTTCATCTCTTTCAATAACATCAAGTGACTCTCTTGTTGATCTGACAGTTAATCCATTCAGGTTTACTGGATTAGTGGTGCTGGAAGAGCACAGCAATTCAGGCAGCATCCGACGAGCAGCAAAATCGACATTTCAGGCAAAAGCCCTTCATCAGGAATAAAGGCAGAGAGCCTGGAGTGTGGAGAGATAAGCTAGAGGAGGGTGGGGGTGGGGGGAAAGTAGCATAGAGTACAATGGGTGAGTGGGGGAGGGGATGAGGGTCATCTCTCTCCCCCACCC
>NC_057714.1:60260697-60280929 GCF_004010195.1 Chiloscyllium plagiosum
CGAACGTATGTGGGGAGTTCCTGGGCTAGGGGGGATAGGACAGTGTCGAGGTAGGTAGATTTGAGTTCAGTGGGGCAGGAGCATGCTGAGACAATGAGTCGGCAAGGGTGGTCAGGCTTGTGGATCTTGGGAAGGAGGTAGAACCGGGCAGTGCGGGGTTCCCGGACTATGAGGTTGGAAGCTGTGGGTGGGAGATTCAGGTTTACTGTCAGTCAGCAGCATAGGTTATATCAATCCTTTCATTTCAACAAAATTTAAAGATACAGTTTCAAACTACGGTGAACTTACAAACAAAAATGTTTGTAAAACATAATAATCATATAAAGCTCATGTTTGTAACATAGAACATTGGTTTTCATATTAGAAATGCAGTTGGACTGTGTGATCACAGGATAGTACCCATTCATAAAATCTGGCACATGAAGGGAACAGAACATAAAAAAAATATCATATAGACTGTTCTTAAAGCAATCAGGACAAATGAAGATTGGAACAAGGCCCCTTCAGGATGTTTCAAACACCATTACCCAACACGTTGCCTCACCATCTCCTTTCAGTTAAAATTGGAGTAAAAAAGCAGAAAGAATAGCAAGTAATTTCATCTTACATATTCTAGTCAACAGAGAACTACACAAAGTTGAAACTTTATTGCTGGAACAGCACAGCAGGTCAGGCAGCATCCAGGGATGGAGTAAAAAAGCAGAAAGAATAGCAAGTAATTTCATCTTACATATTCTAGTCAACAGAGAACTACACAAAACCTTGTCTCTTATGTTTTTCTGATGAATCGACTTAAACTATGAAAATTTAAACTATCTATTTTATATTTTGTTATGGAAATATTGTGATAGTTAATGGAGGCTTTAACAGTGCTGCTTTATTCATTTGCAGCTTTCACTTTTAAATACAGAATTCCAATATTATTGGTCAGATTAGACTCATCTCAGAGCTATCAGTTATTTTCTTCTGAATTATAATAATAATAGAATTGAATGGTTCCAGAACAATTCAAATTGGATTTAAAAGGTCCCATGCTACTTTATTCTTGTGTACTTTGAGGTATTGAATTTGGAAATGAAGTTGCTTTTATATAATACAACTGATATAATCACAGCAATAGATGTCCTACTTTCATCAGAAGGTATTGCACTCATGAATTGAGCTTTCATTTTTAACAGCATGGTATATTATTCACAAAAATCAATAATGCCACCCTATAAAAGGATTTTTGTCCAGGTTGAATGTATTTTTGGCCTAAAAATATTCAACGATGTATAAATATGTGTCTTGAGCAAACTGCATTTGATTTTAAGAATGTAACTATGTAACAGGTGGCCAGATCTTCATATGAGCAAATTTAAGGATGAAAAGAAAAGAACACATTTGCTGGGAGGAGGATGCAGAGATGCTTCAGTGAAATTGGAACAAGTTGAGTAAGTGAGCAAATGTATGACTGATGCAGTATAATGTAGATAAATGTGAGGTTATCCACTTTGCAAGCAAAACGGAGAAGCAGATTATTATCTGAATGACTATAAATGAGAGAGTAGAATGTGTAACAATACCTTGGTGTCCTTCAACACAAGTCAGTGAATAAAAGTATGCAGGTTCAGTCGGTGGTCAAGATAACAAATAGTATGTCGACCTTCATAGTGAAAGGATTTAAGTACAGGAGCAGGGATGACTTACCGCAGTTATACAGGGCCTATGTGATACTACACTTGGAATATTGTGTGTAGTTTTGGTCTCCGTACATGAGATAGGAAGTTTTTGCTGTAGAGGAGTGTAGGAAAGGTTTACTAGACTGATTCCTGGGATGATGGTATTGATGTATGAGAGTTTGAATAGGTTAGGATTGTATTCACTGGAGTTCAAAAGACTAAGGGGGATTCCCACAGAAACTTTTACAATCCACATGGGCTGAGTATAGGAGTTGGGAGGTCATGTTGCAGCTGTACAGGACATTGGTTCGGCCACTTTTGGAATATTGTGTGCAATTCTGGTCTCCCTCCTATTGGAAGAATGTTGAGAAACTTGAAAGGGTTCAGAAAAGATTTACAAGGATGTTGCCAGAGTTGGAGGATTTGAGCTACAGAGAGAGGCTGAATAGGCTGGGGTTGTTTCCCTGGAGCGTTGGAGGCTGAGTGTGACCTCATAGAGGTTTATGAAATCATGTGGGACATGGATAGGGTAAGTAGACAAGATCTTTTCCCTGGGGTGGGTGTGTCCAGCACTAGAGGGCATAGGTTTAGGGTGAGAGGAGAAAAATTTAAAAGAGACTTAAGGGACAACATTTTCATGTGGAGGGTGGTGTGTGAATGAAATGAGCTGCCAGAAGAAGTAGTGGAGGCTGGTACAATTACAACATTTAAAAGGCCTCTGGATGGGTATATGAAGAGGATGGGATAAGAGGGATATGGGCTAAGTGCTGGCAAATGGGACTAGATTAGTTTAGGATATCTTGTCAGCATGGACAAGTTGGACCAAAATGTCTATTTCTGTGCTGTACATCTCTATGACTAGACAGGGTAAATGCAGCAAAGATGCTGCCAATCATGGGAGAGTCCAAAACTAAGGACATGTGGTAAACCATTTAGGACTGAAATGGGGAGAAATTTATTCACCCAGAGAATTATGAACCTGTAGACTTTGCAGAAAGAGTTGAGGCCAAAATATTACACAATTTCAAGAAGGAATTGGATATCTCAATTGGAGCTAAAGGGATCAAAAGATATGGAGGAAAAACAGAAACAGACTATTGAGTTGGATGATCAGCATGAACATAATGAATGACAAAGCAGGCTTTAAGGTTGAAAGGCCTAATCTGGCTCCTACTGCTTAATTCTGAATATCCGGCCGGAGGAACACAGAATCCTTGGGTGGAGCCAATCTGTGCAGCAATTACCCAGACTGACTCCATTCAGCTGAGTTTGAAAGTGATGCGCTCACCTCTGTCTGTATTGTTATGATCAAGGAAGAGGGGTGAAATTCACTCCTCTGTAGTCCGCAAAAAGATTTTTCATTCTTTTTAGCATGCAGTTAACATACTTCAATTAAAATGCAGCTACTAGATCAGAATTACGGAGCCAATTGCAAGCTTTTCCTGAGTGGATGAAAAATGATGAAAACGTAGATGAATCTTATTAACCCTGAAAAAAATAATAAAATGGAGCATTCAAGACACCCACAAACACCAGGACATAGTTTGAAAAAAGACAGAACATCAATTACAAATGCAAGATAAAGAATCTACAATTTAATGATTTTTATAGTCCTTCAGATATTGCAATTAACTTGAGATTCTGGCTGTTCTGATGACGTGTTGTATCCTCAGTAGTGGTGAATATTGTACAATCCTTGGGTTCTTGGGTACCGGTATTTCAGACTCTGATCAGACAGACTTGAACCCTGGAATTTCCTGGACCAGAGTGTCTGATTACAAACTAGGGGTGAATTGTCCAGGATCCTTGCATCCAACAGAGAAGAGGACTATTTTCAAAACCATCCCCTTTTGCAGCAGTTGTGCTGTATTCTGTGATTTAAATGTTCAGCACCACAGCCAGCTATTTTGACAGTGCTATGAAAGGGTTGATATGTAAGGTTATCACAGATGTGAGGTAGCAAGTGGTTGGAATAGACTGTTGGTGTGCCAGGTGAGTGAGTGAATATGATGCCAGTGAATGAGCTGCAGGAGTGAACTGAGACTGAGAAGTTAGACAGCAAGGTGGGTGAGAGTTAGGATGCTAAGTGGGTAAGGGGTTTGGGTGGTTGCTGCATGATGGTGTCGGATGACAGCAAAGTGAACACGTGTTTAAGTTACAGTTGAGGGGCTGGGAAGACCGTGTCAGATCTGGTGGTTTGTGGTCCTTGGGTTTGGTGGGAGAAGAGGGCTGCTGGGAAAAGTGTTGGAGGGGGTAGGGTGTGTTTTGTTTAGGTCCTGGGAAGCGTTGGGTCTGGTCTCACCGGGTGGGGGGTGAGCACAGACTTCTGGGTTGTTGGATCAAATCTGGAGGGGCATTGGTCACATTGAACCCGGTCAGGTTTGGAGGGGTTGTCAGATCTGGGGCTGAAGGGAAAAGGGTCAAATTTGGGGGATGTGGGTAGAGTCTGGAAAGATTAGATTAGATTAGATTACTTACAGTGTGGAAACAGGCCCTTCGGCCCAACAAGTCCACACCGCCCTGCCGAAGCGCAACCCACCCATACCCCTACATTTACCCCTTACCTAACACTACGGGCAATTTAGCATGGCCAATTCACCTGACCTGCACATCTTTGGACTGTGGGAGGAAACCGGAGCACCCGGTGGAAACCCAAGCACACACGGGGAGAATGTGCAAACTCCACACAGTCAGTCGCCTGAGGCGGGAATTGAACCCAGGTCTCTGGCGCTGTGAGGCAGCAGTGCTAACCACTGTGCCACCGTGCCACCCACGAGAGAGGGTTATATTTATGGGAGAGCAGGGATTGTCAATGGTAGTCAGTGTTCAGCTTAACAGTTACCTATGAGTTAGAGTAGGTTTTTAATCCTCTAACTCTTCTAAGTGAGCTGGAAACATATAATTCTCTGAGTTTTTTTTGGGAAGACTCCATACAGAGGATAACTAGCTGCAGAATTTTTAATTTCCCAGGCAATAACCTCAGAGTAAGCTGTGTAGGGATTTCTGCAAGATCTTCATGAATCACTCCTGTCCATGCTGCTGCAATGGCACTCTATAGACTGGTGATTGTGCAGGCATTTCAGAACCATTCTTCTTCCTTTGTAAGTGTTCATCCATTAAGTCTCAGAAATTAGAATCAGATGATACAGGTTGAAAAGTGATAGTCCATACTGCACCATTACTGTGGCATTATCGTGAAACTTTGGTTAACACTGTAACTGGACCTATCATCTGGTTTGAGATTGCAGGTCAACTAGCAGGGATACCTTGCTGCCATCAGTAAGGGCCAATAGGTCATTGCCCACTATTTTAAGGATGCCCATCTGCTATATTTGCCAGCTGAGAGGCTTCTAAATTTAGTCCATTGTTATTATATCTGACTGTAGATCTTTGTAATTGGCTGCACTGCTGTTCAGCAGTTTGTGTAGTTTGGATGATGGAAGTCAAAGAGAAACCATCAAGTCTAATTTCAGTCATAATTATTATCACCCACTGACCACTCATGCAGATTCCATTCTCCCTCAAGCTGATGGGATATGATTAATTATGGCAGAATTGAAGATTTGCAGCAGAGTTCTAAGAAACTGATATTTAAAATACAGCAGACTGCACCACATGCTGTGAGCATAGATATATTTTTTCCATGAGTTACTTCTCCATACTTTGCAATCTATAACTTAGTGCACCTTAGGCATATTGCTAGAATAATTATTTCTTTTGGTATTCAATCATCCTCAGAATACGAATTGTAGTAATCTATCTTTCCATCAATGTGAGAGAACTGCATTGCATATAAAAATGCACACATATGCACATAAAAACTAACCAAACTTAAGTAAAATTGGTGTTTGTAATTTTGGTGTAAAGGCTGCATTTGTGATATTTGAATCTGCAGTTGCATCAAAAAATTTCTTCACACAATTTAATTATCTCCATCCTACACTCAAACTTTTCACTGAAACAGAGCAATCCAATGATTTCCTTTGCTTGATTTATTAGTTGAGAAATCTGCCAACACATTCTCGATTACTATCTACAAAAAAAACCTATCGTTCATTGGTCAACATATGTGTTTGGATTCCTATAGTTCCATGAGCTATCAATTCAATTGGCAGCGTCATGAATAAGACCCTAACTATCTGTTCAGCATGTAAACTTGATGCTGAGGTAACTATCCTCCCTGATTAAACCATCGCCCTCTCTACATCACATAAAATTCAATAGAGGATCTATATCCATCATGTTTGCCCTGGAACATTGACAAGTCCACTTCAGATTACCCTGAAAGGGGAAGGTTTTCTCAAAAATAATTGAACACTTGAAGCTAGGTGTTTCACGGTGCAACTCTCCAGCAAGCCCACAGTGATTTTTTTCATTAACAGTATCCTGCTCTCAAGCCAAAAGACATTTTGCCTACACGCAAATGAATAATGTGATATATGAGTTTCAGTGCTGTTGTGATACCAAGCATATAATCCATATTTCCCAATAACTGGCAGTCCACATCAAACAACATGTTTTGTGGACCTTCCACAACAGTCAGTACACAGATCAAACGAGATGTGCATTCAGATCTCTGAACAGTATGCCCATCATTAAATGTTCTGCTATTGGACAACATGTATTAAATAACTTGGACTGTGCTAAAAATTATACAGGAAATCAAGATTAAGAGTATCAATGCAGTGTGATGCATTTGCCCATGCTACAAGCTACACATTGGTAATACATAAACCCTATTTTGTGTTGGCAAAAACAATTTGTACATACATTAACCCTTTCTTGTTGCCAAGAAATGAGGACATAGTGCCTGCCAACCTCTTCTACATTCCCAAGGCAAAGCTCTGACCATCAGAATCTACATGCTTGATCTGAGAATGAAGAGTGACAGTTAACTGTTGCTGCAAATTCATGCCAAGAATGGTCAAACTAATCAGCACCCTCTTCTCATGCTCTATAAATTAGTGTCACTTCTCTCCATTTTGGAATGTTTACCTTCTGTATCACTGAGCAATTTTTACTTTTTTTGTACAACAGGCATTCTCTCTTGGTACATTAATTATAAATACTAATTATTTTTGTATTCCCTGTGGATGCAAGTAAAGATGGAACACTTGGTATAACTTTGCAACTTGGCAGAGGCCTGCAGCTTTATCTGTTCCTACACATTTCAATTTGCTTATAGAGATGGTTCTATCAAGTAGCTTTCTCGAATAGGTATTTTCATTGCAACTTGACCAGAAGTAGCTAGAGATTGGTAACTTACATAATTATTGAATGATACACTCAGGATGGTACACCACAGAAGAAGGCCAAATGGCCTAACCTGCTTGCAATTAATCTGACTCTTTTACTCTTCCCCACAGCCTTGTTATTTATTTTTTCTTCAAGCATTTATCCAATATCAATTTGTCAAACACATTTTGTAAGTCTGGATTCACATCAATCATGTAACCCTTGTGAACCCTTTCTGGTATTTCATCAAAGAACTCAATCAAGTTAGTCAAACACAATTTGTCTTCAATAAATCCATGCTGACTTTCATATATTATCCCATATCTTATCAAATGTCAAATCATTTTGTCCTGAATGAGGATTTGGAATGTTTCCTGACCACTGATGTAGGACTGGCTACCTTGTGACTGCCAGGTTTATCTTGTTTTCTTTTTTAATACGGGAGTGCAGATTTGAAATGCTCGAGCCCTTGGACAGTACTCCCATATGTAAGGTATTGAAAAACTGTGGCCAGGTTGATGCTATTTTCACCCTTGCTTTATTCAGTAATTTAGAATACATCCTGTCTGACTTTTCTAATCTGAAAACTGTCAAAATTTTATATCTCTCATAAAGTCAGATAATCATACAAACCTAAAAGCCAGAAGGGGCTTTTTCAATCAACCATGCCTGGTGGTTCAAAGGCTCAGGGAATGGGTAATGAGACCAATAAAGAAATACTTCTTTGAGATACATATTTTGTTACTCAACATGTCCCATTGTCCCTCAATTTAGCTCTGCACCACTAAATACTTTGTTATTTAATTTCTTCCACCTTCCACCTTATCATGGGAATTTGCTTTTGTTCTCCTTGTGCCATCTCCCTTTTCACTTGCTTAAAACTGACCATGTTTCTAACTTATTGCAGTACTGATAAAAGAGTATTAATATGAAACATTAGACAGAATTTGATCACCAGTCCTGGAGGCAGGTTTGTACGAAGGAGTGTTGTGTAATCAGGAGAGAAGGTATGGATGGAGATACTGCTGCTGACCCACCTCCCTCTGGTTAAGTCTGTGATGGAAAGGCTTGAAAACAGTTTGTTCACTAAAATACTGCTGAGATCCTCAGCCTACCATTACTGGTACAGTCAGTTCTGCTATAACATGATAGTTCTGTTCTCGTGCAACCCCATATAAGAAGAAAATCTCATAATGGAGCACCATTTAAACTAATGGGATCAGAATCCTGTTATAACCAGCACATGCTTTAAAACTTCATTCTATAGAAACAATGTCCCCAATCTGTCAATTGCGTTACAGCCAATTCACATTAACGTAACGTGTGTTTTTAGATTAGATTACTTACAGTGTGGAAACAGGCCCTTCGGCCCAACAAGTACATACCGACCCTCCGAAGAGCAACCCGCCCAGACCCATTCCCCTACATTTACTCCTTCACCTAACACTATGGGCAATTTACCATGGCCAATTCACCTGAACTATACATCTTTGGACTGTGGGAGGAAACCGGAGCACCCAGAGGAAACCCATACAGACACGGGGAGAATGTGCAAAATCCACACAGACAGTGGTCCGAGGCGGGAATTGAACCCAGGTCTCTGGCGCTGTGAGGCAGCAGTGTTAACCACTGTGCCACCCTGTTATAGCAGAACAACCTGTATTCAACCAATGGCAAGCAGTGGACTCATTAGCTGCTCAGAAAACACTATTAGCCATCTGTGGAGGTAGTTGTCCCCTGTCTCAGGCGTTTTGTGCAGCACAGTGGCCCATTGGTTAGCACTTCTGCCTCACAGTGCCAGGGATTGGGCTTCTATTCCAATCTCCAAATTCTGTGTGGAGTTTGCACATTCTCCCCATGCAGGTTATGTGGATTGGCCATGCTAAATTGCCCACTGAGTCCAGGGTTGTGCAGGCTAGGAGTATTAGCCAAAGTAAATACAGGGTTGCAGAGAGAGGGTACAGGGCTAGGTCTGAGTGGCATGCTGTTCGGAGGTTCAGTGTGAACCCAATGGACAGAATGGCCTGTTTCCACACTGTAGGGATTCTATGATTCTATTAGGGAATCCAGTATCAGGGAAGGTGGTCCCCCATGAAAAAACCCTGCCTTGCTGATGACTCTCTTCCCTGAGAACATCCTGCCTACTTATTTGTCTCTGAGGAGCCATTGCCCATCTTCTGGGTACAGCCCAGTGCTCCAAAATCACCATTCTTTATGGTGATTCTGGAGCTGCAGAATTGTTGGCCACTGTTTAGCTGGCAGTTCTTGGAATGGGGTATACCTTAACAAGGCAAAACAGTGTAGAAATTAAATGGCTGAGTGGGCTTGGAGCCCTGGCAATAGGTTGTCCTCTGCCATGGAGCTTTGCGCCATCTGGGATGATGGAGGTTGGGTTGGCGGGATGCCATGAAATGTTGTAGCGGGTGATGGTCATTTTATTAAACTCTGTCCTTTAACTCTGTTTCTCTCTCCACAGTCGATGTTAATTTTGTGATTATTTCCAGCATTTTCTGTTTTTCATCCTCTCACTACTCTAACCTTTAGAGGTATACAGATCAATTTATCACCTTTCTTTAATAACACATGCTTGTATTTTCTGAAAGAGTCTGCTGTGTGATGCTGTGTGATGCTTTGCCAGGCTATATATGTGTCAACTGTAAATTTGTCAAACAGCTCCTTCAGATCAGAGTGTATTTGCTTTTAATAAATCTGTGATAGCTGGTTCTTATTAACCAGGCTTCTTCAAGTGCAAATTAATTATATACTATTGTAGTTTCCCACTATTGGCATTAAATTCATTGACCTGTAATTATAATTAGTTGTGTTCTATGTCACCCAAGATTTTCCATTTGGTTCTGTTATTTCATCGATATATTTGAGTGGAATGCCTTTTACCCTTGTTGACACTCACCCAATCAATGCTAGCATTGAAAAGAAATAAAAACACATCGTTGTGCTAGTCTAAAAACCATTATCAGCAGACTGATAATATTCCTATTTTATAAAGATTTGATATGAAATATAAATTCAAAGTCATAGAATCATACAGTCATATAGCATAGATGTCCTTTTAAAACTAAAATACTGAACAAGCTAGATGGGCCCACCATTCATTGAACTATCAATTTGTTTTTAGTCCTCTTTTTGCTATTCTCTAATCTGTCTCATACAGTCTTTACCCTTCAAAGTTTGTGAGAAGATTTGTAGCTCGGGTGCTCGTTGCTGTGGTTCTGTTCGCCGAGCTGGAAGTTTTTGTTGCAAACGTTTCGTCCCCTGTCTAGGTGACATCCTCAGTGCTTGGGAGCCTCCTGTGAAGCGCTTCTGTGGTGTTTCCTCCAGCATTTATAGTGGCCTGTCCCTGCCACTTCCGGTTGTCAGTTTCAGCTGTCCACTGTAGTGGCCGGTATATTGGGTCCAGGTCGAATTCATGTTGTACACACGCAGTCGACAACCAACATGGATTCAACTGCGACAACACTACGGAAACACCACAGAAGCGCTTCACAGGAGGCTCCCAAGCACTGAGGATGTCACCTAGACAGGGGACGAAACATTTGCAACAAAAACTTCCAGCTCGGCGAACAGAACCACAGCAGTGTTTACCCTTTTTATTTCCTTTTGAAATTTCTCCCTCAAAAGCCTGCAATTACTCATTCTTTACTTGGTCACTCTTTGTTTCAAAGATACTCACATTTCATGCATTCTCAAATTGCCTGAAATTGGCTCTTTCCCAGCTGGATATTTTCACCATTGCTTTAACTTTCTCTCATTCTCTAAATCCTTTAAACCTTAATCCTTACATTATGGTCAATAATGACCTAATGTTCTCCCATGGCAACACACTCCACTTGCTTTACTTCATTCTCAGAACTGGATATTGCATGAATTCTTTCCAGGTGGATGGCAAACACATTACTTAAGGAGTAAAAGCAAATACTACAAATGTTGGAAGAAGAATCATAAAAGCAACAGAAAAAGCATAAAATGAAGATTAGTGGGAGGCCAAAGTGGTAAACCTTTAAAAGCCGGCAGAGGATAACTAAAAAAGCAATAAGAGAGGAGAAAATGAAATGAGGGTAGCTAATAGTATAAAAGAATATTGCAAGAGGTTTTTTTAGATGTATAAAAGGCAAGATAGCAGCAAGAGTGGACATTGGACCGCTGAGAAATGAGGCTGGTGAAGTAGTCATGGGAAACAAAGAAATGACAGAGGAATTGAATAGGTACTTTGCAACAGCTTGCACAGTGGAAGACACCAGCAGCACACCAGAACTTCAAGAGAGTCTGTGCAAAGGTGGATGTAGTGGCCTTTGCTAAGGTGAAAGTGCTGGGGAAACTGAAAGGTCTGAAGATGGAAGAGAGAAAGGAATAGGCAGACAGTGCAGGGACCCCCTGAAGCCATTCCCCTCAATAATAGGTATACTGTTTTGGATACTGTTGGTGGGGAAACCGACCAGGGAAAGCCACAGCAGCCATGTTTCTAGCACTGAGTCTGGCTCTGTGGCTCAGAAGGGAATGTGGGAGAATAGGAGAGTGATAGTGATAGAAGATTTAATGGTGAGAGGAACAGGCAGGAGATTCTGCGGTTGCAAACCTGGATGGTATGTTGCCTCCTGGGTGCCTGGGTCAGGAGTGTCTCGGATTGAATCTACATGATTCTTAAGGGGGAGGATGAGCAGCCAGAAATTGTGATACACATCGGTACCAATGACATAGAAAAAGAGACGAGGACCTGAAAAGTGAATATAGGGAGCTAGGTTAGAAGATAGAAGGTAGGATGAGCAGAGTAATAATCTCAGGATTGCTACCAGTGCCATGGGCTAGTGAGGCTAGGAACAGAGAGCGAGTGCAGATGAACTTGTTGCTGCAGGGCTGATGTAGAAGGGAGGGCTTCAGATATGTGGATCATTGGGGAATATGGGACCTATACAAGAAGGACAGGTTGCACGTGAACTGAAGGGGTACCAATGTCCTGGGCGGGAGGTTTGCTAAAGCTCTTCATGAGGGTTTAAACTAGATCGGCAGGGGGGTGGGGACCAGAACTACAGATCAGATCATGGAGTACGTAGTGAACAGCCAGATATAGTGTGCAGAGAGTCTGTGAGGAGGGGTAGACAGTTGATAGGACAAAGGTGCAGTCCGTGTGATGGGTTGAAGTGTACTTATTTTAACTCAAGAATTATCAGGAATAAGGGTGATGAACTTAAAGCTCAGAACAGCAAGTGAAACTATGATGCTGTGGCCATTATGGCGACATGGATATCATGGGGCAGGAATAGTTTTTGAATGTTCCAGGATCCAGATGTTTCAAAAGGAAAAGTTGGGGGAGGTAAAAGAGGTGAGGGAGTGGCACTGCTCATCAGGGATAGTATCATAGCTGCAAAAAAGGAGGTCATCTAGGGGGGTTTGTCCACAGAGTCCATATGGGTGGTAGTCAGAAACAAGAAAGGAGCAGTCACTTTATTGGGAGCTTTCTACAGACTCCCCAATAGCAACAGAAATACGGTGGAACAGATTGGGAGGCAGATTTTGGAAGGGTGCAGGAGTAACAGAGTTGTTGTCATGGGTGACTTTACCTTTCCTAATATTGGTTGGAACGTCCTTAGTTCAAATAGTTTGCATAGGGAAATTTTGTCAGGTGTGTCCAGGACAGGTTCCTGACTCAAAGTGTAGATGTGCCGACTAGAGGGGAGGCCATATTGGATTTGGCGCTTGGCAAAGAACCATGCCAGGTGTCTGATCTCTCGGTGGGAGAGCATTTCTATGATAGTAATCACAACTCCCTGACCTTTACTATACCCATGGTATGGGAACGTAATTAGTTGGGGGAGGGGAAATTACAATACTATTAGGCAGTAACTGGGGCACCTAACTTGGAAATAGATGTTCTCAGGGAAATGCATGACAGAAATGTGGAGGTTGTTTAGGAAGCACTTGCTGACAGTGTTGGATAGATTTGTCCCACTGAAGCAAGGAAGGGATGATTGATTGAAAGAATTGTGGGTAACAAGGGCTGTGGAACATGTAGTCTCGAGGAAGAAGGAAGGTTGAGGAGGCAACTATCAGACAGGGCTCTAGAGGGTTACAAGGTAGCCAGGAAGGAACTGAAGAATGGACTTAGGAGAGCTGGAGGGGGCATGAAAAAGCCTTGGCAGGTAGGATTAAGGGAAACCCAAAGGCATTCTACACTTATGTGTGAAACAAGAGGTTTGCCAGAGTGAGGGTAGGGCCAATCAGGGATAGTGTAATGAACTGTGCCTCGAATTGGAGGAGGTAGGGAGGTTCTTCATGAGTACTTTGCTTCAGTATTCACTATTGAGAGGGACCTTAACATTTGTGAGGAACAGACTGAAATGCTTGAACAGGTTGATATTAAGATGGAGAATGTGCTGAAAATTTTGAAAAATGATAGGTAAGTCCCCTGGGCCATATGAGATATAGCTGAAAATGTGTTGCTGGAAAAGCGCAGCAGGTCAGGCAGCATCCAAGGAACAGGAGAATCGACGTTTCGGGCATAAGCCCTTCTTCAAGCTTACTACAAGTTTACTACAGGAAGCGAGGGAAGAGATTGCTGCACCTTTGGCATGCTCTTTGTGACCTCACTGTCCACTGGAATAGTGCCAGATGATTGGAGGGTGGCAAATACCACTTCTTCAAAAAAGGGAGTGGGGATAATCCTAGGAACTACACTCCAATCAGTCTTACATCGGTGGTGGGCAAATTATTGGTGACGATTTTGAGAGAGAGGATTTATGATTACTTGAATATCATAGCTTGATTACAGATTGTTGGCATGGAGTTTTGAGGGGCAGGTCATGCCTCACAAGCCTTATTGATTTCTTTGAGGTTGTGACAAAACACATTGATGAAGATAGAGCAGTGGATGTTGTGTACATGGATCTTAGCAAGGTATTTGCTAGGCTTCCCCATTGTAGGCTCATCCAGAAAGTAAGGAGGCATGGGATACAGGGAAATTTGGCTCTCTGGATACAGAATTGGCTGGCTCATAGAAGACAGAGGGTGGTAAGTATTCAGCCTGGAGCTTGGTGACCAGTGGTGTTCCACAGGGATCGGTTCTGGGAGCTTTGCTCTTTGAGATTTCTATAAATGACTTGGATGAGGAAGTGGAAGGGTGGGTTAGTAAGTTTGCCGATGACACAAAGTTTAGTACAGTGGTGGATAATTTGGAAGGCTGATGTAGGTTGCAATAGGACATTGATAGGATGCAGAACTATGCTGATAAGTGGCAGCTCGAGTTCAATCTGAAAAAGTGTGAAGTGATGCATTTTGGAAGGTCGAATTTGAATGCAGAATACAGGGTTAAAGACAGGATTTTTGGCAGTGTGGTGGAACAGAGGGATCTTGGGTCCATGTCCGTAGATCCCTCAAAGTTGCCATCCAAGTTGATAGGCTTGTTAAGAAGGCATATGGTGTGTTGGCTTTCATGTATTGGCATATGGTGTGTTGGCAGGGGGATTGAGATTAAGAGCTGCAAGGTTATGCTGCAGCTCTATAGGGCCCTGGTGAGACCACACTTAGAATATTATGATCAGTTCTGGTCACCTCATTATAGGAAGGATGTGCAAGTTTTAGTGAGGTTGTAGAAGAGATTTACTAGATTGTTGCTTCGACTGGAAGTCATGTCTTAGAAAGTAAGGTTGAGGGAGCTAGGGCTTTCCTGGTTGGAGCGAAGAAAGATCAGAGGTGATTTGATAGATGTCTACAGGATGCTGAGAGGTAAAGATAGCGTGGATAGGGTGGAAATGGCTATCACAAACAGGCATAATTTTAAGGTGATTGGAAGAGGGTGTAGGGGAGATGTCAGAGGTAGGTTCTTTACACAGGGAGTGATATGTGCATAGAATGTACTGCCAGTGGACTCTACTTGTAGTCGAGTCAGAAACATTAGAGACATTTAGGCGACCCTTGAGTAGGTACTTGGAAGATAATGCAATGCAGGGTACACAGTTTAGATCTTTGAGCAGGATAAAAGATTGTCGCAACATCGAGGGTCGAAGGGCCTGTACTGTGCTGTACTGTTCTGTGTTCTATGGATAAATCATCTGTACTGGGTAGACTGCACCCCATGTTTCTGAAGGAGATAGCAAAGGAAATTGTAGAAGCATTAGAGGTGATCTTTCAGGAGTCACTGGAGTTAGGAAGGGTCCCAGATGGTTAATGTCATATCCTGTTTTAGAAGGCAGGGGAGCAGACGACAGGAAACTATAGGCCGGTTAGGCTGACTTTAGTCCAAAAGAGAAAATGCTGGAAAATCTCAGCAGGTCTTGGCAGCATCTGTAAGGAGAGAAAAGAGCTGATGTTTCGAGTCGAACTGACCCTTTGCCAAAGCTGCTTTGGCAAAGGATCAGTTAGACTCGAAACGTCAGCTCTTTTCTCTGCTTACAGATGCTGCCAGACGTGTGGAGATTTTCCAGCATTTTCTCTTTTGGTTTCAGATTCCAGCATCCACAGTAATTTGCTTATATATTAGGCTGACCTCAGTCATTGATAATACTTTAAGAGTCCATTATTAAAGATGAGATTGCAGACTACTCAGAAGTGCATGGTAAAATAGGACTGATTCAGCACAACTTTGTCAAGGGGATGTTATGCTTGACAAATCTGTCAGAATTCTTTGAGTAGGTAATGACCAAGTCAGACAAAGAAAGCCAGTGGATGTGATCTATTGGATTTCTAGGAGCCCTTTGACAAGGTGCCATGCAGGACGCTGTTAAATAAAACAAGAGCCTATTCTGTTAGGGGCAAGGTGCTGGCATGGATATAGGATTGGTGAACTGGCAGAAGGCAGAGACTGGGGATGAAGGGGTCTCTTCCAGGACAGCAGCCGGTTACTGGTGGAGCTCTGCAAGAACCACAAATATTCACGCTATGCACTAACAATCTGGACAAAGGAACTGAGGGTTTTTTGCTAGGTTTGCAGATTACACAAAATTGTGTAGAGGGACAGCTAGTATTGAGGAAGTGGTGAGGCTGCAGAAGAACTTGGACAGGCTAGGAGAGTGGGAGAAAGAAATGGCAAATGGAATAGAGTGTGGGAAAGTGTGAGAGTATGCACTTTGATAGGAAGAATAGAAGCAGAGAACTTTTGAAATGGGAAAAGGTTTCAGAAATCTGGGGTATTTCGGGATTGGGAGTACAGACTCAGGATTCTCTTAAGGTTAACATGCAGGTTTAATTGGGTGTTAGGAAGGCAAATACAATGTTAGCATTTATTTCAAGGAAGCTAGAATCGAAGAGCAAAGAGGCTGTTGAGGCTGCGTAAGGCTTTGGTCAGACCACATTTGGAATACTGTGAGCAGTGCTGGGCCCCATGTTGAAGGATGTGCTGGCATTGGAGAGGGTGCAGAGAAGGGTTACAAGAATGATCCTGGGAATCAATGATTTGTCATATGACAAGCGGTTGCAAAGTCTAGGCCTGGATTAGATGGAGTTTAAAAGATTGGGTGGGGGGGGTTTGCAGGGGAGGTAAGGTAATCTGATTGAAACTTACAGAATACTGAAAGGTTTGGATAGTGTGGAGAGACCAGGAACCAAGGACACAGCTTCTGAGTGAAGGGACGATGCTTTAGAATTGAAATGAGGAGGAATTTCTTCAACCATGAGGTGGTGAATCTGTGGAACTCATTGCTGTACAAGGCAACATGGGCAAGTCAATGAATGTATTTAAGACATATATAGATAGATTCTTGATTAGTAAGGGGATCAAGGCAAGAAAAGGGAAGAGAATGGGGTTGAGAAACACACGAGCCATGATCGAATGATGGTGCAAACTCAATGGGCTGAATGGCCTAAGTCTGCTTCTATACCTTATGATTTTATAGTCATTAGAATAGGTTTTACAGCTTAAATTCGCCGTAATTTAAGGAACTCTCCAAAAAACTGAAGAAAATGCCTGAAGGTGATCACCTGAAGTCACTACTTGGAGAAACAGAGATATGGGAGCCTAAGAATAACTTGGGACTGTTTGCTATAGTTCTATGGAATGCATATTGGATGGTAGCTATGCAAGACGAATGTCAATTTTCAGTGGTTAAAGCATAAGCTGCTTATAAAATTAAAGTATTGTGTAGTCAGTTAGTGTTTTTAGTCATCTATCACAGTAAAATGTTTCAAAATGTAAGTCTTGGTCGTTTATTCCTTCAGTTAATAATTGGAAGTTCAAATCATTTGTTGGAAATTATAATAGCTGGTTCTCCAACCTTGAGTAAAACAGTGGTCATCAATATTAAAGACATTGCCTTAGCGCTCCAGCCAATTTACACATCAATGAAAATATGCTCTGTTAATACTTCTATTTTTTACAGCAATATCCTTCTACAGAAGATCAGGCCAGATATTGAAATAATTATATGGGTATTTTCCTGGAGTATAGATGTGGGAGGTCATTCATTCCATTTTTGGGCGGCACGGTGGCACAGTGGTTAGCACTGCTGCCTCACAGCGCCAGAGACCTGGGTTCAATTCCCGCCTCAGGCGACTGACTGTGTGGAGTTTGCACGTTCTCCCCGTGTCTGCGTGGGTTTCCTCCGGGTGCTCCGGTTTCCTCCCACAGTCCAAAGATGTGCAGGTCAGGTGAATTGGCCATACTAAATTGCCCGTAGTGTTAGGTAAGGGGTAAATGTAGGGGTATGGGTGGGTTGCGCTTTGGCGGGTCGGTGTGGACTTGTTGGGCCGAAGGGCCTGTTTCCACACTGTAAGTAATCTAATCTAATCTGTAATCTAATCTAATCTAGTTCACTTTCTAATGTAACCTATAGGTGCCACATAACAATATCCAAGTACCTCTTGAATACTGCAGAATTCTCATCTTCTCTCCTCTAGCCTAGAAGGCTATGTCAGATATTGAAGGTGTTTGGTTAGCATAAATTCATACGTGTACGTGAGCTAAAAGTGTGAAATCACTGCGACAGTTTGCTCAGTCTAGGCTTGTATTCATATGACTTTAGAAGATAAAGAGATGATCCAGTTGACATGCTTAAATGACTAAAAGATTTTAAGTGGGAAATAGAGAGAAATGATATACTCTGATTGGAAAGCCCAGAACAAAGCAGCTCAGCTGTAAAATAAAGGTGGGTCATTGAGGACAGATGTCAGGAAGTACTTTTTCTTACAAAGACTACTAGAAATCTGAAACACTGTTCCTCCAAAAAGCTGCTGAGGCTTTTTGAGCCAATTGAAACAGTTTAAGATAAAGATCAGCCAATGCTGAATTAATAATGGAACAAACTTGAAGAGCTGTAATATTCATTTCTGTGTCAAAGTAACAATGTGATTATTACACTTTAACTTCAAACTGCACTTCACATACAATTCAAATAATCTACTTATTATCCTACATAGTGCAAGGAAGTACCATTTCAGAGTCTGAATTTTTCTAGCTTATCTGAGCAATGTGTTTTGTCGTGTTGCTTGATGCCACACTCTCACTTTGGTGTCAAGGCAGATTGGTCAAGGAAAGGGAAAAGTGAAGAACAGTCTTTAGAGTTAGACTTCAAAGTAATATTATTTATTGAACGTTACTGAATATTGCTATAAATAATAATTGTAGTTATACCAGGCTTCAATCTTGTAGTTGTTTTGGGTAAGGACTCATCCACCTTCTTTGTGTTTATGTGTCTATGTACTTGTAAGGCTCTGTGAAGATCTGGAGTGTCATGTAGTCCAGTGCAGAGTAATATAGTAGTGCTTGTTCTAAAGCAGCCAAGTTATGCTAATTATGTTAAGCTCATGCAGCTCTGTAACATCAGCACAAGGTTTCTTCAAGGTCCTGAGGCCCTTACACATCAGAACACCTTATTTTATATCAGCCCACCTTTGCATTTCCTCCAAGATTTACATATTTTATTTGTCTCTCCGCGATGAGAGGTAATGTGCTCCATCACTGATTCCATGGGCGCTCTGATCAATAAATTATTAAAAATTCTATTCCCACACTCAACCTTGATCACATACGTACCACAACACTCCCTTTCTATCTGAGCCATTTTGAAATCTATTGACAGATTTTACTATGGACATCCATTGTTCTAAGTTCATTTAGCAGTCAGCATGAAGTTTTAACAAAAGCTTACCAGACACCTTTGTTTGAAAGTCAAAACCAGATTGATTTATTAAAACCTGTGATTGAAATATATATTCCAAATATTGATCAAGTTCCTCATAAATACTAAGAAGTTAGTACAGGCATTTCAGTTACTGACTATCCTTTTGATGTATTTTGAAACTGTAAAAGGACCATTTTCCCAGTAAGGTTAAGCTTGACTGTCAAATCTCTCTTAATAATAGTGTTTTCTGTAGTAAATACTTGCACATTAAAATTTAGCATATGCACATGCTCTTCAATTTATCTTTCATTTCAGCATCTTCTATATTTTTAAAGGTTAGTCACTTTTCCTTTGAAAACCTGATAATAGAAAATTATTTATATTTAGTTACTTGGTTGCTACACATTTCTAAATGCCTGCTTGGTTTCCTGGTTAGCTCTTTATTTTTTTTTAAAAAAGGAAAGCTTACTGCACTGTTTACTCAAAGCAAAGGTGTTGTGAACTGCATTAAAAAAAACACAAAAATACTGAAGTGCTGTATAAACTCCAAGGACAGCATTTTATTTTTTCAAAGAGGCACCCCAGGACCTGATCAGGTGTACCCGAGAACTCTGTGGGAAGCTAGAGAAGTGATTTCTGGGCCTCTTGCTGACATAGGGCTTATGCCCGAAACGTCGATTCTCCTGTTCCCTGGATGCTGCCTGACCTGCTGCACTTTTCCAGCAACACATTTTCAGCTCTGATCTCCAGCATCTGCAGGCCTCACTTTCTCCTCCTTGTATCATCAATAGTCAAGGTTGAGGTGCTGGAAGACTGGAGGTTGGCAAACATGGTGCCACTGTTTAAGAAGGGCAGTAAAGACAAGCCAGGGAACTATAGACCGGTGAGCCTGACCTCGGTGGTGAGCTAGTTGTAGGAGGGAATCCTGAGGGACAGGATGTACATGTATTTGGAAAGGCAAGGACTGATTAGGAATAGTCAACATGACTTTGTGCGTGGGAAATCATGTCTCACAAACTCGATTGAGTTTTTTGCAGAAATAACAAAGAAGATTGATGAGGGCAGAGCAGTAGACGTGACCTATATGGACTTCAGTAAGGCATTCGACAAGGTTCCCCATGGGAGACTGATTAGCAAGGTTAGATCTCATGGAATACAGGGAGAACTAGCCATTTGGATACAGAACTGGCTCAAAGGTAGAAGACAGAGGGTGGTGGTGGAGGGTTGTTTTTCAGACTGGAGGCCTGTGACCAGTGGAGTGCCACAAGGAT
>NC_057714.1:60281209-60389422 GCF_004010195.1 Chiloscyllium plagiosum
TGAAACTTGAAAGGGTTCAGAAAAGATTTACAAAGATGTTGCCAGGGTTGGAGGATCTGAGCTATAGGGAGAAGCTGAACAGGCTGGGGCTGTTTTCCCTGGAACGTCGGAGGCTGAGGAGTGACCTTAAAGAGGTTTACAAAATTATGAGGCGCATGGATAGGATAAATAGACAAAGTCTTTTCCGTGGGGTCAGGGAGTCCAGAACTAGTGGGCATAGGTTTAGGGTGAGAGGGGAAAGATATAAAAGAAACCTAAGGGGCAACTTTTTCACGCAGAGGATGGTACGTGTATGGAATGAGCTGCCAGAGGCTGTGGTGGAGGCTGGTATAATTGCAACATTTAAGAGACATTTGGATGGATATATGAATAGGAAGGGTTTGGAGGGATATGGGCCAGGTGCTGGCAGGTGGGACTAGATTGGGTTGGGATATCTGGTCGGCATGGACAGCTTGGACCGAAGGGTTTGTTTCCATGCTGTACATCTCTATGACTCTACGACTCTATGAGTCACTTTACAGCCTTTCAAACTCAATGAGTTTAAAACATCAGATCACAGCCTGTATCTCATTTTTTTCTGCCAATAGTTTTGAGTGCTCTTTCATGCTCTTCCGTGCATTGTGAGTGTTACTGATAAAGGTAGCATTTGTTCTCAACTGTCCTTGAGCAGCTAATGTGAACCATCTTCTTAAACTGCTACGGTCCATCTGTTGTGTTTGCCACAGTGAAGTAAGGGCGTTCCCCGATTTGACCCTGCAATAGAAAGAAATAGTAATATATTTCCAAGTTAGGATCATGTTTGGATTACACGGGAACTTGATTCAGTTGGTGTTATATATACCTGCTACTTCATCCTTCAAGTTGGTAGAGATTGCACGTTTGGAACGCACTGTCATAGGAATCTTGGTGAACTACTGCAGTTCTCCTTGTAGATGGTACACAATACTGCCATTGTACTGTGGAGGGGGGAATGAATGTTGAAAATGGTGATTGAGGTGCCAAACATGTGGCTTTATCCTGAGTGTTGTTGAACTCTTGAGCATTGCTGTAGTGACACTCATCCAGACAAGTAGCAAGTATTACTTCCTCTAAACCAGGAAGCCCCGATTCAAATCCCATTTGCTCCAGAGATGTGTAATAATAATATCTCTGAACAGGTGATTAGAAAATAGCTAATTGAAGTGCGTCTTCTGAGAAAAAACATTTAATTTGTCCAAATTAATGTCCATTTTTGAAATGCCAACTCATTCAGTTTCAGCTTCTTACTCATCCCTTCGAAGTTGGTTCTTTTAACATTGCGTATGCAATTTCAGATTTACTCAAATTGTCAGTTATTTTGCTTTATTAAAAGGCATAATAATTAATAATTGGATGATTAGTTGTCTTTTGTCTGTCAGAATGACCTGCCAATTTTACCTCTAATCTTAATCTCAAGAAACACGTTACTTTGACCAAAACCACATGGGTTGCACTAGGTGTAGAACTTTGTGTTTTGGATTAAGACTCTAATGTCAGGGTCAAATGTGGATCCCAATTTTACCTCACATTGGGAGCAGTCACCTGACTGATTTGACCTAATTTCATGAATGAATGGCTCGAGGTCAGGCTTATTGTCAAGTTAAGCAGAGCAGTGAGTCTCCTGAAGGTGAAATAGGCCTCCAGCGTGGAAGGAGAGGTAGCCTGCCCTTGTAGAATGAGAGAAAGCACGAGGGGGAAGACAATCGTTTCTAAAGTTTAAAAAAAAAGGTCGAGGGGAATTATCCTTGAAGGTAGCCTTCACAGGTGTGGCTGTCCAGGGAGAGAGGCCTCCAAATTATCATGAAGTGCTGTACCACACCAGCCTCCTGTTTTGCCCTGGGTAGTCTGCTTCCACGCAACCTACTGTACTTCCAATGCTCTTAGGCCAATGAGAGAATTCTAGCTGGCCTGGTGAAGCCTTTATTGGTTTTTCAGTTGCCTTCACTAGCTGTCCACCACTTTTAGACATGGTCATTCAGCCCCTGATCTGGCCACGCTGAAATAAAGTAGCAGGAAGCCCAAGAGATCCCTTCATACCCAAATCTCACCGCATCCAATCAGCTTTTGAAAATCCTAAATGTGGATGCTTTAACTAGCCCTTTATAAAAAAAATCTCTCTAGTTCTCACACATTCTTGTCACTGCAAAAGCAGTTGTGTGATAAATACTAACACTAAATCAGCATGCACATAGCAGCCTCCTTAGTTATTTATATACACGTCCTCAACAGAACAGAAGCACAAATAAAATTTCAGACATCTATCACCATATTTATTAAAACTTGTGGCAGCCATTGAGACCAAACACCGACAAGTGTTATGCAGTGATGAGGAAAACTCAATTACACTGTAAATTCAACCAGGTCTGAATATTTACTTGGCAGAGGAATAAATTAATGGGGTCCATCAGCTCACCATGAAGAGGCATCCATCCATGAGTAGCTCGCTGTACAGAACAGAAGCCCTGAAGAAATGAAGGCTGGCCAGCTTTCCCTACCACTTTGACTTGGGAAAGGAGATGCAAGGGCATATTTCAATAAAGCTGAAACTTTATTGCTGGAACAGCTTTGATCTCCAGCGTCTGCAGACCTCACTTTCTCCTCATATTTCAATAAAGCCAGTGCTAATGAATGGACACCCACTGGCTATATATTTTGACCATGGGGCAATATACTTAATTGGTCTGAAAATATTTGAATTATTGGAATAAATTGAGGACATCCACGGACAAGAAAGAAAGGAAAACATCTGCATAATAATGCTATATCTGTACAAGATATTACAAACGAGTTTTCATAAAGTTTCTTTAAATTTTGGTAAAATAGCATAATGAAAAGGAGGATGTGTGGTTTGTTATCAGTCCAACTCAACATCATACCAATGTAGCTTGATTTCCCTAATGATTGCTGGACCAGGTCAAGTTGTATTAAAAATCATCAGTTCAACACTTGAACAGAAAGAATTCTTTTGTAGCTCAGGCCTCTGCCTCACCTCCAGTTAGATTAACAGAACCATATGTCCACCATAAGTAATATCCAAAAGCAGAAAAACTAATTAAATAAATCAGACCTGTGCGGAAAATTACATCACAAATCAATTTAAAATTATTACTTGGGCACAAAATAATTCAGTCTTCTTATCCAACAAAACCAGAGACTCTGATTAAAAAACAATATTTGGTGTGATCCTTAATCCTGAACTATTCCTGAGTCAAGAACAAACCCTTCAAAAGTTATTGCTATGCATCAATCTACACTTCCCACAAAGTGTGTAATCTTTGTGCAATCTGCAGCCTCATAGCTCGGCATATCCCCTACTCAGCCATTCAACCATCAAGCCAAGGCACCAACCCTGATTCAATGGAGAGCGCAGTATGGAATGCCAGGAGCAGAACGAAACATACCAAAATAAAAATGAGGTGTCAACCTGGTGAAGCTGTGAAATAGGGCTATTAGCATGTCAAAACAGCATAAGCAGCAAATGATATACAGAGCTAAGTGAGCCCACAATCAACAGATCAGATCTAAGCTCTGCAGTTCTACCACATCCAGTCATGAGTGGTGGAGGACATTTAAACAACTCAGTAGAGGAGGAAGCTCTATAAATCCTTTATGATAGGTGAGTCCAATAAATCAATGTAAAAGATAAGGCTAAAGAAATTGCAGCAATCTTCAGCCAGAAGTGCTGAGTGGATGATCCATCTTAGCCTCCTCCAGTGGTCCCAGTATCACTGATAGTAGTCTTCAATCAATTCAATTCACTCTACTTGATTTCAAGAAATGGTTGGAGGCACTAGATCCTGCAAATGCTATGTTTCCTGATGACCTTCTGACAACAGTACTGAGGAATTGTGCTGCCGAGCTTGCCTGCTCCCCTAGCCAAGCTCTTCCAATACAGCTTCAACAATAGCATCTACCCCAACCATGCAGGAATTGCCCAAGTATGTGCTGTCCACAAAATGTGGTCAATCAGTGTCTACTGTTGATCATCAGTAAGGTGACGGAAGGTGCCATCACTGCTATCAAGTAGCAGCTGCTCAGCAATAACCTGCTCAATGACACCCAGTTTGGGTTCCATCAGGATCACTCAGCTCCTGACCTCATTGCAGTCTTAGTTCAAACATGGACAAAAGAGTTGAATTCCAGAGGTGAGGTGAGAGTGAAAGCCCTTGATATCAAGACCACATTCAACCAATTGTGGCATCAAGGAGCCCTAGCAAAACTGGAATTAGTGAGAATTGGAGGGGGGGCAAATTCTCCACTCATTGGAGTCATGGTTCAGTGGTTAGCACTGCTGCCTCATAGCACCAGTGACCCAAGTTTGATCCCACCCTCAGGCAACAGTCTATGTGGAACTTCCACATTCTTCCCTTGTCTGCTTGGGGTTCCTCTAGGTTCTCCAGTTCCCTCCCACAGTCCAAGGATATGCAGCCTCGATAGTTTGGCCGTGATAAGTTGCCCAAAGTGTCCTGGCATGTGTCAGTTAAGTGGATCAGCCACGGAAAAAAAAAGGATTATAGGGATAGGGTAGGGAGTTGATTCTCGTAGGATGCTCTTCAGAGGGTCAGTGTGGACTCGATGGGCCAAATGGCCTGCTTCCACACTGTAAGGACCCTATGATTCTATACCTAACATGTAGGAAAGATGGTTGTTGGAGGTCAGTTATGTAATTATGAAGTTCCTCAGGGTAGAGTCCTAAGCGCAACCATCTTCAACTGCTTCATCAATGACCTCTCTTCCGTCATAAAGGTCACCAATGATTGTACAAGGTTCAGCACTGTTAGTGACTCCTCAGATACTGTTTAAATGTAACAAGATATGAACAATATCCAGGCTTGGGCTCAAAGTGATAAGCATCATTCGCACCACAGAAATGCCAGGCAATGATCATCTTCAATAAGACACAATCTAACCACTGCCACTTGACATTTAATGGTGTTACCATCACTGAATCCCCCACTATCAATACAATTGACCAAACTCAAACTGGACTTGCTATATAAGCACAAGAGCAGGTCAGATGCTAGCAAGTAACTCATGATTCCCACAACCTATCCATCATCCATAAGACACAAGTCAGGGGCGTGATGGAGTACGCTCCTCTCCCTTGGATGGCTTCAGCAGCACTCATGAAGCTTGACATCATCCAGGACTGGTGCCACATCCACAAGAATCCACTCTCTCCACTGCCAATGCTCAGTCACCCAAGTGTGTACTACTCACAAGATGTACTGTAGAAATTCACCAAAGCTCTTTAGTCAGCACCTTCTAAACCCACGACCACTTCCACCTAGGCAGACAAGGACAGCAGATACATAAGAACTCCTTCACGCAAGACCCCCTCCAAGTCATTCACTATCCTGACTTGGAAATATATCTCCGTTCCTTCACTGACACCGGGTCAAAATGCTGAAATTCCCTCCCTAATGGCATTAGAGGTCAACCTACAAGACATTGACGGCAACAGCTCAAGAAGGCAGCTCAGCACCACCTTCTCAAAGGCAAAAGGGGCATGCAATAAATGACCGGCAATGCCCACATTCAATGAGTGAATACAAAAAATGAAATGTACATCTGTTCCATACTACACCCAATGTAAAAACATCATAAATTGTATAATGGCAAAAACTTCTCAAAAAAATGTTGAACAGTTTTTACAATGTTCTTACACTGTACTATGTAATTAGATGTCAGACTGTTGCTGCCAATTTTCAAGATTTCAAGTTCAGTAACTGAGTGAAGATACAGATGATCATGTCAAGTCAAAAAACACAAAGAACTCAATGAATTTACATCAAAAGTTGAAAACAAATGTCCACTATTTATAGTATGTTACATTTCACAAGGCATTAATATCTTGTTTAAAACTACAAGATAGTTTAAACTTGTAAAACTTTGGGTCATTGCACTTAAAATAAATTTTCACTTCCTATGAAACACTGTAGTGTAAAAGAAAACATGATGAACAAAGTCAATTACAGCTACATGTCATCCTGAAAACCCAACATTTACTCAAAATTGGGTAATAACGATTCTTGATGCTAGGAAGTTGTCTATAGCCTGTTCTGATATAATGCGATGATTGTTCCTGTGCTATCCCACGTTATAAGAACATCACATAATAGCAGCACCATTTAAACCAATGGGACCAAAACCACCATGTAGCCAATACAGGGAAAGAAAGTTCACGTTTTACAAATAATGGTTTAAATTCTTTAATCAAGTTACAGCCAATTCGTATTGAAGAAACATGCAATAAAGCAGAACTGACTGTATTGTTGGTCACTGTGATTATATCACTTTTCATTCTTCCTGCTTTTTCCCAGGCAGTCGGCTCCTGGCGGGGTCTCTTGTGAAGATGAGGGCTGCTTGTTAGATTGTTACTTTGTGCAGCAGCAGAAGTTGGAGCGGAAATAGAGAAGGTGATGCTGGGTTTAAGCAGCAGACTTTAATTCCAGTCAGACCCAATGATTTTTAATCTGTGACTGTCACAAGGGAGAGATTCCAGAGACATGGTGATTTTAAAAGAGCCTTGTCTAATCAGTATGCATTATACTGTTTTTGTAACACACATCCACAGAGCCTTTTATACAATTTTGCACCAAGGTTTTTTCAAAATAAAGCTTTGTTCTTGGAAATGGACAAGCTTGGGTACAACAAGACGGGCAGATATTACCAATCCCCAGTTGTCTGTTGAGTGCCTGAGAACGAGCCTCATGAACCATTGCCATGCTGTGCTAAAGGTACTTAGATGATGCCTTTGTTCCCCCCTAAGGAGTATCCTGATTGTTGCAGGTTGATACTGAATGCATAGTGAGATATTTATGTTGACAAACATAATTGCATTTATATAAAATCCTATGTTTTAGAAGAATTTTGCACATTATACTAGAAGGTTTGTCATTGAGAAGCATAAAGCTGATGGTCAAGAGTTTTGTCAAAGAGGTCAGCCTGAAAGAAAACCTTAAGAGAAAGAGAGTCAGAGTTTAAACGAGGGAATTGCAGAACTTATGGCCCACAGTCTAAGTCACTAATATACCAGGAAGAAGAGGGTCCTTCCCAATGTGTGGTGATCTCTGGTTTACACAGATTCTGATCCTGTGTGTTCTTGTGTTATGTCAATTGCATAGCAACATTACCTGCTCCACAGCAATTTTCCTAGTTGAGAGATTTTTCTGACTTCTTTCCAGCTGCAGGGTCCAGAAGACCTTCAAATTGAAAATAGCGAGATTGTTTCAGGGGTGAGTTTACAATGAGAATCCATCCTTTTATACAGCTTCCCCCATTATACGTGCACTGTTATCAGTGAGAGATTCCGTGACTCTCGGGTTGGTGTTGGAACTTCACTGTGGATCTGAATCAGTGTCCATCCATTGTTCCGAATCACCTCTACGCTTCCTGATCACCTTTTGGCCACTGACTAAATTTGTTGGTTTCTAGTAACGTGTGTATTTTATCTCTTTTTAATATTTCATTATTATGTCTGCCAAATGGCTAAATGAGGTTTCCACCACTACCTAATGCTTGACCATGTGGTGCTATCTTCATCTTGTCACTCCAGCAGGAGTCATTTCTCCTGTCCACTTCTCTTCCAATTCAGAGCTTATGCTACCCTGGTCCATTAAACTATTGTTATCTCTTCACAGATACTGGCTTGTTCGTGACCACAACAGACCAAATGGGCCTAATGGCCTTTTGCTGTGCTATAGACCTATGTTTGACCAAAATTCTCCAAGTTTCTTTCTTTAAAGATTATAAAGCATTGAAAAAAGCCACAGGAGGAACAAGCATGAATTAACACGAGTATTTTTCTACCAGATTAAATTTTATACAATATTTAAGACGTAATGAATTGAAATGCAATAGTATTAAATACAATTGTAGTACATTCAAAAGTCTAAAGCACAACCATTAAGACCAAATAAATGTAGTCCAAAGAATACTGGAAATGCAAATCTAATTATATAAAATATACATCATGAGAGAAAGGATGTTGAATCATTTCAGAGGGAAAACTGCTATTGCAATTAATTATTCAGATTCAATTCATCTTCTGACAGGAACAACCCAGGAAAATGAATCTAAACATCATCCATATGACATGCTCTGATTGAAGATTAAGTGTCTTCTCACTGCCAATCAATTTCCAGCATCTGGCAGCTTACTTCCCACAATTTCTTCGCTTTTTCATCATCCTGGGCAGCTTGTGAGCAGTTTGCACGCTTACAATCCCTGGTTTGAAAAGGATTGAAAAAGGTGTTTAAATTTTCCATTTAGTCATAACTGTGAAACCCTATTATCAACACATACCTCATATCCATCCTAACAATCCCAATTTTCAAATGAAACAGATAACTTACTCCCAATTCTGTGGGCGGCACGGTGGCACAGTGGTTAGCACTGCTGCCTCACAGAGCCAGAGACCCGGGTTCAATTCCCGACTCAGGCGACTGACTGTGTGGAGTTTGCACGTTCTCCCCGTGTCTGCATGGGTTTCCTCCGGGTGCTCCGGTTCCTCCCACAGCCCAAAGATGTGCAGGTCAGGTGAATTGACCATGCTAAATTGCCCGTAGTGTTAGGTAAGGGGTAAATGTAGGGGTACGGGTGGGTTGCGCTTCGGCGGGGCGGTGTGGACTTGTTGGGCCGAAGGGCCTGTTTCCACACTGTAAGTAATCTAATCAATGGCAATGTTCAATTGATAAAAGCACAAATTCTGATTGGGAACTGGGGAGAAAAAGCTCTTGCTTCTTTCCTTACAGGATATTGTAATATTCAACTTGGCCTCTCATGTAAGGAACTTCACCATATAATAATGTGTACATGAGTAGTCCCTCAGAACAATAAAATACTTTATGAGCATGTGATAATGTGGGGAACTGTTGTACTGCAGCTGTAGGTTAATGCAGAAAAAGGTACCAAGTTGCAGTACAAATAACTCAATTTGTTCTTTAAGTACACTTTCACACCCAGTTACAGTTAGTTGCATTTATCCAACTTGAAATGCTGGAGCCCTGCTCTCAACACCTATACTGACTTGCACACTTCAAACAATATACATTGCTTCCGCTGTTATGAAGTACAAGACAAGAACATAAATCAACTGATGGGGTTAAATACCTAATTCATTCCTGGTACTTGCATGCTGGAAATGTTATTTGTCACTTATAGTTGAGGTCTGAATGTTGTTCATGTCTTGCTGCATGTTACACCAAAGAAACTGATTAGTGAGCCCTCTTGTGGCATGGTGGTAGTATCCCTGCCCAAGACAAGGGAGGTGAAAATGTGTTGCTGGAAAAGCGCAGGTCAGGCAGCATCCAAGGAACAGGAGAATCGACATTTCGGGCATAAGCCCTTCTTCAGGACCTTTCCAGCAACACATTTTCAGCTCTGATCTCCAGCATCTGCAGCCCTCACTTTCTCCTCCAAGACAAGGGAGGCCCAGGTTCAAATCCCACCTGCTCCAGAGAGGTGCAACAACATTTCTGAACAGGCTGATTCGAAAAGTAGGTAAAATGAAAACAAAAACTAGTAGTCGTGAATGGTGCTATCCACCCTGTCTATACCTCTCATGATTTTGTAGACCTCAATCAGATTCCCCCTTTAACCATAGTCTTACTCATGAAAATAATCCTAACGTATTCAACCTCTCCTCATAGCTAGCACCCTCCATACTAGACAACATCCTGGTGAACCTTCTCTGCACCCTCTCCAAAGTATCCATATCCTTTTGGTAATGTGGCAACTGGAACTATACGCAGAATTCCAAATGTGGCTGAACCAAGTCCAATACAACTGTAACATGACCTGCCAACTCTTGTAGTCAATACCCCATCCAATGAAGGAAAGGATGTCATATGCCTTCTTGACCACTTTACTGATCTGCGTTGACACCTTCAGGGAACAATGGATTTGAATACCCAGATCTCTCTCTGTCAATGTTCCCAGGGACTTTCCCATTTACTGTATAGTTCACTCCTGAAGTGGATCTTCCAAAATGCATCACTTCGCATTTGCAGGGTTTGCACTCCATCTGCCATTTCTCTTCCCAGCTCGCCAACCTATCTATATTCTGCTGTATTCTCCGACAGTCCTCTTCACTATCTGCTACTCCACCAATTTTGGTGTCATCTGCAAACTTGCTCATCAGGCAACTGATACCTTCCTCCAAATCATATAGGGCCCTATCACGGATCCATCTGGAACACCATTGTCATAGGTTTCCATTTTGAGGAACTCCCTTCCATACTACTCTTTGTCTCCTTGCCCAGCCAGTTCTCTATCCATCCAGCTAGAACACCCTGGACCCCATGCAACTTCATCTTCTCAATCAGCCTCCAATGGGAGCCTTATCAAACGCCTTACTAAAGTCCATGTATACGACATCTACAGCCCTTCCCCCATTAATCAACTTTGTCACCTCCTCAAGGAATTTTATTAGGTTTGTAAAACAGGACCTTCCCAGCACAAAACAATGCTGCCCAATTAAATAAGCCCATTTTCCTCCAAACCGGAATAGATCCTATCCCTCAGTATCTTCTCCAGCAGCTTCCTTACCAGTGACATCAGGCTCACCAGTCTATGATTACCTGGAGTATCCCTGCTACCCTTCTTAAACAAGGGGACAACATTAGCAATTCTCCAGTCCTCCAGGACCTCATCATGTTCAAGGATGCTGCAAAGATATCGCTTAAAATTGTAGCTATTTCCTCTCTTGCTTCCCTCAGTATCCTGAGGTAGATTCCCATCCAGACCTGGAGATTTTTCTACCTTAATGCCTTTTAGAATACCCAAGACATCCTCCCTCCTTATGCCAATTTGACCTAGAGTACTCAAAGATCTATCCCCAACCTCAACATCAGTCATGTCCCTCTTCTCGGTGAATACCAATGCAAAGTACTCTTTAAGAATCTCACTCGTTTTCTCTGACTCCACGCATAATTTTTCTTTGTCCTTGAGTGGGCCAACCATTTCTCTAGTTACTCTCTTGCTCCTTATATGAAAAAAAGGCTTTGGGATTTTCCTTAACCATGTTTGCTATAGATATCTCATGACTCTTTTTAGCCCTCGTAAATCCTCATTTCAGATTGGTCCTACATTCCCGATATTCTTCCAAAACTTTCTTCAGTAGCCTGGACCGTATGTATGCATCCTTTTTCCTCTTAGCTAGTCTCACAATTTCACCTGTCATCCATGGTTCCCTAACCTTGCCATTTCGATCCCTCATTTTCACAGGAACATGTCTCTTCTGAACTCTAATCAACCTCTCTTTCAAAGCCTCCCAAATATCAAATGTGGATTTACCTTCAAACAGCTGCTCCCAATTTACATTCTTCAGCTCCTGCCGAATTTTGCTATAATTGGCCTTCCTCCAATTTACTGCTCTCATTTTTGTCCATGAGTATTCTAAAACTTATGGAATTGTGATCAATATTCCCAATTCCCAAAGTAATCCTCTACTGAAACATCAACCACCTGGCCAGGCTCATTTCCCAATACCAGATCCAGTCTGGCCCCTTTCCAAGTTGGACTCTTTACATACTGCTCTAGGAAACCCTCCTGGATGCTCCTTACAAATTCTGCTCCATCTAGACCTCTAACACTAAGTGATTCCCAGTCAATGTTGGGAAAATTAAAATCTCTGGTTACCACCAACCTGTTGGTCTGACATCTTTCCAGGATTTGTTTACATATTTGCACCTCTATCTCATGTTCGCTGTTCGGAGGTCTGTAGTACAGCCCCAACATTATTATCGCACCCTTTCTATTTCTCAGCTTTGCCCATATTGCCTCACTGAGGGTCTTTTTGAATTTAGCATTGACAAAAGTGGATCCATTAGAAACTGGTGCAGGGATTCCAAGTCCCACACACAACATATAAAAAGGTCTCCAGAGTTTTCACAACTTTGCAAAAATCTTGGCCTCTGCCCCACTTACCCAGCATCAGCCTTTCTAGCTGACCAATGCATCAAAATGGGGAGAAAGTGAGGTCTGCAGATGCTGGAGATCAGAGCTGAAAATGTGTTGCTGGAAAAGCGCAGCAGGTCAGGCAGCATCCAGGGAACAGGAGAATCGACGTTTCCTGAAGAAGGGCTTATGCCCGAAATGTCGATTCTCCTGTTCCCTGGATGCTGCCTGACCTGCTGCGCTTTTCCAGCAACACATTTTCAGCAATGCATCAAAATGTAAACCAATAGGAAATGTTTCTGTATGCATTCAGCAATGTCAGAACAACTTTCTTATGAAGTTTATACATAAATGAGTTAGAGGTATACTCCTTTAAAAAAAAAGTGTTATTAGAATCGCAGAATGTAATAAATATTGATTTTACGCGAAGTACTGCCCAGTTTCTTCTTCCAGTCCTTCAGCCACAGCACAAAAGAGTGTCGTTTCTGCACCTTCTGACGGAGACTTGGTGAAAGGTCGTAGCATTGTCAGGCCAAACCGAACTGCAGGATTCAAATGTCTGCTTAGTTCGGTCCGCACCACTCCAGGATGTAAAGAAAATACCAAAACACCAGCACCTAGAAGAGAAAGTGAAATAAGTGGATTTCTCACAAGGGTGGAATCTCAGTTTCTGGAGGCTGGAAAGCTTGGAGACTGGAAGGGCACTAAATTAGGCCAAGACGTAGCACACTCAAATCCTTCTGCCTTCTTGTCCCCAATGGCATTAAACTTTAGCTGGGAAGGACCATGGTCAGCTTTTGGCTTTGCCAACAATGGAGACCTTCAAATAGTTCTTAACTGGCTACTTAAAGGCCTCACTGCATCAATACTGCATTAACCCTGCCACCAAGTGCCTTTCAATAGCTGCTTTTCCTCTCAAGAGTTTGGGGGGGGGGGGGGGGAAACAATTAAAATTTTAGCTGCTTTGGATACATTATCCAAATAGAAGGGATAGGAGGAAAATGGCATGAGTAGTGGTGGGGGTACGGGATGAGAGCAAAGGCCTCGTGGGCCGAACAGCTTCTAAAACAGTTGGAATAAATCCCAAACAGAAGCAGGGATACTGGCCAGGCCATCTCAGCCCTGGCCTTCCTCTACCTGGATCTACATCCAGTGTTGACAGGCTAACTCTATCCCCACCCCTCAGGACAAATACTGGATCCAATGAGTAAGCCCTTATAAGTAAGGTGGAGTGCCAGGTTTGGAACATTCCTAAACTGAAACTATCCTAACAGTTGGTAACCTCCTTATTCTTCCTACCAAGTGCAACATTACTTACATTATTGATTCATGCAATTTCCCTATTAAACACTGACGTACTTTTACCAGTTTAGGTAGCTGTTCTTAACATACAAGTCTTGATATTCTGATTTGTAGACAACATACTTGTTTTTGTTGCCAATCAATTTCACATGCTTTCACCTTAGTCCTGTGTCGACCAATGAGTTCATTAAGATATTTTGAAAATTTAACATATTGAACCACTTGAAACATTAACTCTTTTCATCTCCAGAGATGCTTCCCAAAATTCTAAGATTGTCCATCATACTGCAATGGAAGGTTGTCAGAATTGGTCTTAACACAAACTGATTTTTGCTGCTCTCTGCAACTGGAGAGCATCCTGGATATACATGGGCTCCAGAAGTTCAAGAAGTTAGCTCACTAGTGTTTTCTCAAAGAAAATTAGGAATGGACAATAAACACTGGCATAGCCAGTATGCCAACATCACGTGAATGAACTTTTAAAAACAAAGTTTAAAAATAGCGTGTTGGAGTGATGTATTTGAATTTAAATAAAGGCAACTGTATTTGCTGTTCTCCAATCCTTCAACATCATCGTTCCGCCTAAAAAATTCAAACTTTAAATTTGTTGGAGAACTGAAGTGCAAATTTATTCAGAGAGACAGTGGGTGGGTAGAACATAGCTTGACAGATTGAGAGTTAAGTACAACTGCCTTAGGAAGGTCACTGTTTTGATGTGGATAGCAAGGACGTAACCTATGGCCAGTGGAAAAGTAACTGGTTCTGAAGGAAAGCAAGAGAGCAGACAGCGAGTCTGAAGTTGTCATAGAGATGTACAGTACGGAAACAGACTCTTTGGTCAACACGTTAAGCCTGAGAAATTTGGAGTTCATTATGAATAAGATTTTCGTGAATTTGAAGGCACTAACAATGGAGAAGGAATGTTAGTAATTACCAATATTGGGATACAGGAAAAGCTGCTGTTGGTGTGTACGTACTCGTGTGTGTGTGGAGGATGCACAGACAGTGGCAGGGGCACAGTACGCACTCTGAGTGGAGATCTTAAAATGTCAGAGAGTGGCTCAGCATCACCACTATTGATCAAGCCCTAAAAGGGTACAATTATTAAACTGGATCTATGGCAGGTGGTGAAGGAACCAACCAGAAGGGAAGTCGACTTGACCTTGTCCTTAGCAAGTCTGGCAGCATCCGAGGAGCAAGAAAATCTATGTTTTGGGCATCAGGGATGTCATTTGGCCTTTTGCCCGAAACATCAATTTTTCTCGTCCTCGGATGCTGCCTGACCTACTGTCCTTTTCCAGCATCTGTAGTCTTCACTTTCACCTTGTCCTTAGCAAGCTAATCTGTCACACATCTGCCCATCCATGACAAGATTGGTTGAGGTGAGCACCACATACAGTTCTTGTGGACACAAACTCTCGTCATCACATTCAGAATATCTTCCACCATGTGTGAGAATACCTAAATTAGATTTTGACAAATCTAGTAATTTAAAAAACAGGACATCCATGAGAAGTTATGGGCCATCAGCAAAAGTGTATTCAATCATAATTTGTACATTCATTGCCCACGTATCTCCCATTCTACCATTACTATCAAGCCATAAGTCAACTCTGATACAAAGCATGGAGGCGTGTATGCCAGGAGCAGCATCGAGCATACCTGAAGCTGAGGTGTTAATCAAGTGGAATTACAGCATATGATCATTTGTGTACCAACTGCAGAAGCAGCCTGCAATAGTCAGGGCTAAGTGATTGCACAACCAAAGGGTTCTGCAGTCCTGTCACATTCAGTCATGAATGATAGTGAACAATTAAACAACAGGAAGTGGAGTTCTTGGGTGTGGGGGATGGGCAGTCATTGAACTCAAAACTTTAATTCTGCATTCTCTCAGCAGATGCTACCAGACCTGTTACATTTGTCCAGTAATGTCTGCTTTTGTTTCATATTTCCAGCTTTTGCAATTTTAAAAAAAATTTAGATGCATTTAGCAGCTCTTAGCCAGATTTTTCTAAAATATAAATCATGAACAAAATATCAAAATGCACTACATGGATGAGGAAAGAACATAAAAGGGGGTGAAATGATGTTTAAATGGAACTCTGGCTTATCCCTATTGGAGGTGAGGGAGTTGTTTGGGCCAACACTGGGAAAGAAAACAAAAATGACCAAGAGGGAACATCAGAGAAAGGATTGTTGATTTTTCTCAACAATCATAAAGCTATTGTAGTAAAAGGCTAAAAGCTTAACATTTGGAAATTTGGGCATAGCCTCAAGCAGGTAGTCTTTGGCTGGAATAGAAGCAGATGGATGTGTAATTAAGGGTGTAGAGTAGGGATCAGAAACTGGGAGTCTAAGGGTGCTACAAGTCCCAAGGTAGCCCTTTTCTTTCAAGTTTTTCCAAGATTTATCCACTATCTCAGTCCACCCTCCTTGATGCATTTCTGAGTACTACTGTCAACATGCAGACTCCACTCATGACTCTAACCTATTGAGAAACGCAGAATGTAATAACGGATTCAGGTTCAGCCAACCCATAACTCAAACTGCCTTTCTCAACATTATTCTCTCCCTTCCTTGTCCTGAACTATGTTCTTTAACTTGGGCATGATAGCATACTCTATACAGCAAGTTTTAAACAGCATCCTCATGATCCCACAGACTACCAATTCCAGTAGAGATTATTAGAGCTACTCATATCATGCAAAACATGCCAATAAGGAGCATCTGGACAGCTCAAACTTGGTGTTTCATAACTTTGCACACTGAGTGAAGGTATTTATGCTATCCTGACCCCCAGTTAAACATTGGTGCTCGGTGACTGACAAGCAGTATTCCAACATATCACACCACTCACTTCTTGTCAATGCCCAAGGAGATCCTGTAACTCTACATTTTTAAATAAAAAGATTACTCTTAGTAATTGGCCCAAGAGAAAAGACAAAGTCAACACACTGCTCCCGAGCTGTGGGACAAGGGATAAGAATGTGCGCGAGTAAGTTGAACCCACTCTTTTGCAGTGCAGAGTGATGGCAAAACAGCCATCCAGCCAACTGAGCTGATACATGAAGTGAAAAAAGAATGGAATAGCAGATTTAAAATTGGAAAAGACAAATAAATTGGACTGGCAAGAGCTCAAATCAATTTACATAAGCTACTAGTACATGTTCTCATTTGCACACTGAATTGATGAGTTCCTCTAACCATAAATTCAATACTTGACACAATTATCAGCCCTTGATTTGAATTTGTTCTTTTTCTACTGCAGTATTCTTTAAATATGAAAACTGAATAATACTCAAGGGTAATTTATTGAAAAATACATGAAACAGAGCTTTTCTAAATGCAAAATAGTACAGGGAAAAAACAATTCAAATTACCAGAAAGTGAGAAATACTATTTTTCTAAAGTAGCCTTTTGAACTACTGGCAAGTAGTTGTAGACATCATTAAAAAAGGATCAATACAATTTTAAGAGACTCTTTTGTAACTAACCATGATGTTTTTAAAAAAAAAATCTATTTCCATTCACATACGTAATTTATTTCAGCTGGACTTTACCTTCAAGTTTTCGTGCCAGTTCCCTTGTAAACAGAACATTGGCGAGTTTGCTCTGTGCATAAGCTTTCATTGGACTGTAGCTCTTCTCGCTGTTTAAGTCGTCAAAATTAATGCCTCCCATTGTGTGCATGGTTGAGGAGACATTGATGATACGAGAAGGAGTGGACTGTTTTATTAAATCGATCAGTAAATATGTTAACAAAAAGTGACCTGAAAAGCATTAAAATACATTAGTTTAAAAGAACATAGGAAGCTAATCTGCAAAATTCTCATAAGAGTTATTTATATTGCATCTTTAATGAAACATCCCAAGAGACTTCACAAGAGAATAACTGAAGACGTGACAGCGACCCATATACGATGAAAAATCTTGGTCAAAAGGATCATCTTTAAAAATGGAGAGAGAATAGAAAGGCAGATTTCGAGGATATTTCCAGTGTAGGACCATGACAGCTGTAGGTATGGCCACCAATGTTGGACTATTTAAATTGGGGATGCACAAATTTAGGCGTTGAGGAATTGAGATAGCTCAGTGAGTCATGGTGCAGGGGTAAATTACAGAAATAGTGACTTGTGAAGCCATGGAGTGATTTAAAAATAAGAATGAGAGTTTTAAAACGGAGGTGTTATTCAACCAAGGATCAATATAGGTCAGCAAGTCCAGACATGATTAAATGGGGTCTTTCTGCAAGTATGGATGCCGGCAAAGAAGTTTTGGACAAGAAGCTAAATATGCACCTGAATAGCCAAGATGTCACTAAGGCACAGATGAAGTTTTAAGCAACAGTGAGCCGAGGCAGGGCCAGATGTTATAACTTTGCATTGCTACTTAGAGCTTTCAGGCCCTTGTTTTGAAATCCCTCTCTATTTTGCTCTTCAGTCGAGTAATTCACATAATTGCAATTGTAACAGATTTAAAACAAATGCCAAACCGCTAAACCTCTTTTCTACATTATTTAGGATTTACCACTATGAAGTGAAACCAAAATTTCATAAATCAGATTGTTTGAATAGGAAGCTTGTTTGGCAGAGATGATTACACTACCTTTAAAAAAAGCAAATCCAAACTTAAAAAAAAAACTAAAATAAATGGAGGTAATTATATAAAGCAAGCAAAGTTTATTATAAAGACATCTGATGCAAAAGGAGGGGACTTTAGAAGTTTTGCAGATTTTCTTAAAATTGCACTTTAAACTCACCTAAATGATTGACCCCAAATTGTAGTTCAAACCCATCCACTGTTTTGGAATAAGGGCACATCATTACTCCAGCATTATTGATCAGAATGTTCAGGTGCTGGTATTCTGAGATAGGAAGAAGAACATCTAGTTAGAAGCCACTTTAATAGTTTTGTTACGACATGGGGTAAACCCCTCTGCTAATTTAAACCCAACACACAGAAGCTCATCTTGCGCTACAATCTGTTGAACAAAAAACAAATTCAAATTCAGCCAATCTGTTTAAATTATGCCCCAAGATACCAAAATCCAAACAAAATTGAAATATAATATTTTGATGACATCAAAACCAATGAAACAATCTGATGGTTTGGGGTATAAAACCAGACATTTTGAACAGTTATGCAGATAACTGCCAAGCACCAAGAAGTATAGACTGATAGGTGAACAGCTCTCTGAAGGGTACCTGTTCACAAGAAGGACCGGTGAAGCAGATTACTGAAGAAGAAGTGAACCAGGAAAATACAGCAAAACATTTACAAAGGAGAATTGACAACGCTGGCTGGTTTTGAAAGTAGAATTTTTTTGTAAATCTTAATTGGGGTTTTTTTATTGGACCAGTATTGTAGAGTGGGAGGTAAAAGGTAGGTTTAAGAGAAAGAAGTTGTAAATAACTGTTGTTTTAATGTTCTCTGTTGGACTTAAAGAATAAAATTGTTAACTTTTTACTTTAAATAGTGACCTCTGAGATAACTCTCTGCCTCTCGAGCTCCACTCGCTCTGGCTCAGTTCGATGATATCCTCGTTGAACATGGCCTCCACCTCCTTCGGGACGTGTCTGGCTTTGAAAGGATTAAGCCGATAGAGGTGTTGTTTTATCAGAACAGTATTCCCTATGTCTACTTCATGTACAATAGCATTTAGTCCTCCCCATCTGTCCTCATACTGCAGTAACAAACCTTTCAACTGTGTTCTTTGATCTTGAGAGATAGTTCACTAACCTATCCCACTCCTCAAGGACCTCTTCGTTTTTTTAACATATATTGAAGCACATCAAAATCCACAACATCTGGGTTTGATTCCTCACTCTGCTGGGCAGTAACTAACACCTGTTTCTCAAGTTCTCTCTCTCTCTCGTATTATACGGTTTCAACATGTTCACATGATATACACGATACTGCTTTTTTCTAACTGGCATCTTTACTAGATAGTTCACCTGACTCAACCTTTTTCTCAATTTGGTAGGGGCCACTAAACCTGAACACTTTGGTCCATTAACCCAAGGAAAGACAGATTGACACTGGAGGCAGTCCAAAGAAGATTAAGTGGGCAGATTCTAGGTAAGGAGGGATTTCCCTATGAGGAGACACTAAGGCGATAATCCTATTTGATCAGTTATTATAACTCTAGGGGACGTCTTACAGCACAGTGATAATGTCCCTTACCTCAGACAGTAGCTCCAAATCTTACACTAGGACCAGTTACAGAAGGTGCATTTACAATTGGCCACAGGTTAATTACCACATTGCAAATCCTTACAATATGCCGGCTGACAAGTAGCAAGAGGGAGTTTATTTATAATCATTACAAAAGGCACTGCAATGCTTTTTCTAGAAGAATGAAATCAATCCAATAGAAGTCCATGGCCCAGTCTTTGCAAACAAAGATGGAAGACAGAAAGCACTTCTAACTTTCATTGAGAGGGTCTACCAATTGTTCAGTTGTTTGCAAAGTATAGACAAGCCAGAATCGGCATGTGGAGTTCCAAAATAAAAGGTCAATTCTAGTGAAATATGTCAAAACTTTACTATATACGATTACTAAACTTTCCTAGGAGTTTCAGCACCAAAATGGAAAGCTACCACAAACTAAAAAGTGATTTCCACCCCCACTTCCTGTCATACATTGCATATATCTGTAAAACATAAACCTACTTGGTTAATATTGACAATTTTGAATCCAAAGCAAAACTCTGTCAAGGAGAGAAACCAAAGTATAAATGGTAAAATGGTAGAAATGGGCAGCATCTGTAAAGACAGTTAACCATTCTGAAGTTTTGACAATAGCTAATTGAGCTGAAACATTAAGTTTCTCTCCATAGATGTTGCTTGAGTTACTGAGGTTTTGCCATTTCCTGCATTTTTAAAAATTAATTCATGGGATGTTGGCATCACCACTGGACCAGCATTTATTGCCCATCCCTAATTGCCAAAAGAGTAGTTAACAGTCATCCACATTTATGTAAGATACTAATCTGGTTAGTCCAGCATATTTTTCAACCAGTGGAACACACCGAATTACCTCACTGTTGTCTGAATGAGGCGCAATCTATCACTGTAATAGGATGCACTGACTTGTGAACCTCTCACTGGTGATTTCTATAGTTAGCCAGCAGGTGGAGCATGGACAAGACCATCTACTGTCAGGTTGAACGTACACAGAGCCAGATCCAGAGTCATCTTGTAGGTTAAGGTGAAAAATTAGTTTACAGGTTTACTAACAAACCAGAGGGAGAGGCAATCAGACTAAACACCATCAGCTCCACCTTCCCTTTGATTGTTTACCCTCACCTTGCCCACCACTTACCCCACCCAAAGTGTGATTGCTTAAATCCAAAACCCCACTGTGTGGAATCGAGTTGCCTGTATACCCATTATCGAAAAGTGGGCACTGGAAATGCACAGTAGGTCAGGAAGCATCCAAGGAGCAGGATAGTTGATGTTTAAGGCATAAGCCCTTCTTTGGGAAACTCCTACTCCTCAGATGCTGCCTGACCTGCTGTGCTTTTCCAGAGCCACACTTTTCGGCTCTGATCTCCAGCATCCATAGTCCTCATTTTCTCCCATAATCACCCATTGACCAGGTCAGTGGGAAATTCAGCAACTTATTTAAAATGAGATCCTGTCATCAAGATCTGTAGGGCTTGTGTCCAATTATGGTCTGTACATACTTTTCCCACAAATACTGAGAAGTAAGATCACATGAGGGTAACACACCATCCAGAACATCAGAAACTATTAAGTTAATCCTAATTGGACAGGTTTGCAGCTTGCAACTTTTGGCTGGCTGTTTCACAAAATAGCATACTAAAATAAAATGAAAAAGTTATTACATTTTGAAATAGGAACACATACCTTCATTAATTTGTTTCGCAAATTCCTGAATAGATTTGGTGTCAGCTAAATCCAACTTCTTCACCACGATATAACTATTTCCAGTTTCCTCTGTTATTTCTTTAGCTGCAGCCTCACCTTTCTCTGTGTCTCGGCATGCTATGATAATCACGGCTCCTGTGTGTAAAAAGGACATGTAATAGAAAAGCAACAAAATGGAAAATGAACTACCAACATGGAACTTCTACTCAGCACTACCACAGATATCACATCCCAATCAAAGTGTATTCTTGTTTGAATCAATGTTAGGAGGTCAACAAAAAAAAAATAAAACAAATGTAACTCCCACCAGACCCTGCTAGCATGTAAACTTCAGCAGTATTCCCCTTCGTATTTGCTGTTAATGCTCTGATTTACTTTGAATCGTGCTCCAAAGCAGCTTCACGCCTGCTGGAAGCAACTCAAAGCAAATCAAATGGACCGTGTCACAGCATTCTAGCAACCACGACAATTCCCAAACCTCAGGTTGCCCCATCTCCCAACACTGGCCCCAAGTCCTCACCTCCATTGGCCTTGCTCACCATCCTCCTCCTCCTCCTCCTCTGCCAATACTGATCACCATTGTCCAAACTTATGTCAAACCACAGCCAGCACTGTCTCAGTGCAGGGGCCTTGGTCAGTGTCAGAGTGTACAGCATAGGGCTGAAAATGTGTTGCTGGAAAAGCGCAGCAGGTCAGGCAGCATCGACGTTTCGGGCATAAGCCCTTCTTCAGGAAATGCCTGCTGGATGAGTACAGTGCAGGTTGAGGGGAAAGAAGGGACATCAGGTGACACAGCCATTGATAAACACTGAGGCTCAATTAACTGAAGACAAACCTCAAGGGATGTGTCTCCATTTTGTCACAACCAAGGGCTTGTGACTTTGCTATAATTGTCCTTCACCACAAGGCCTCCCGATTCACCTTGATGGATCGACATTTCAGCAGGACCAGGAAGGCTCTAAGGCCAGTTTTAAATGGGGTCAGTGACATATTCACCTGCTCCGCTGCTGATGACCCAAAGCATTAATTTAAAACAAATTTAGAAATCAAGAGATTACTGATGATTGACTGTTAAGGAAGGCACAAATAAACATGCTGCATAAGTCGTATTTAAAATAAAATGCATTCTTTAAATTTAATACTGATTTTCCTATTAGCTCACCATATGAGGACCTCACAACCTTAGTTCGATGTGGCAGCATCAACAAAAGAAGAATGTTAAACTCAAAACATTAACTCTCCCTCTCGATGGATGATGCCAAACCCGCTGTGGTTCTCTAACAAAATAATGTGGATCTGAAATCAAACAAAGTGCTAATGTGGAAGGTTATGATTTGCCTGGGTATCAACTTTTTCACTGCTTGCAAACAATATTTTGGCTATATCGAAATTGTGCCCACATCCCCTATTCTGTATAATGGGGGTACATCGGATAATCAACTTGCTGCACTATACAGGACAAAATAAGGAGAAGCCAGAAAGAGAAACTAATGCAGCAAATGAAAGCAGCTGTACTTGAGATTGCAGGTTTAGAAATACAGTCATTAATTATTTATCCAGCATCATAATCAACTGTGGTGGTTGTTAAATGGTGTATTTCTTTTTTAATCATCTCAGGTGGCATGTGCGTTGATATTTTTGTTCCCCAAACATTTGTGACAGCTTTGGAAATCCAAAATTTTCTTCTGATAAACACAGGTTAACAGAAGACACTGACCAGGTTTCTGTACTTAAAAAGAACCTCCTTAAAGAAGCATTAAATGTGTAATTCATTCACTAAATACATTACTGCAAATAAAGGATACTCTGTTCTAATATGAATGAGGAATTTTGTGGTTACTCATACAATATTCATAACCTCAACTGTCAGACTGTAATAAGTGCATATGATATGGAGTACTGTAGGAATAAGTAAACATTTCAGTAGCTTACTATTTATATCAAGTAATGTTCAAATTTAGGTAAATGAATTTATTTTATATTCATTACTAGCATCACTCAGTCAGATACACAGTAAAGTTCGATCCAATCTTTCAAGATGGAAAATGGATGATTAGAAATCTACCTTCAGATACATTTTCAATTTCTATTTAGTGGGATCCTCCATGGTTCTTTTTTTAAAAAAAAAACCAAGTCTGGAATGCTTCGCAAAACAAGTAAAATACCACATGTTGTTATGTCACAATTAAAATCGAGAGTAAAGATTTTGAAAAGTAGCAGCTGGAAAATGCCGCATTTCACCCCAGAAAACTCAATAAAACGGCTACCAGTAAATTTCAAATCATTAAGTTGTAAACAAGTTGTTAAATTACTTGTTACCTCTTCTTGCCAGGTCTCTTGCAGTCTCTTTGCCAATTCCAGTATTAGCACCAGTTATTAATATAGTCTGCCCATCCAGTCTCTTTGCTGACCATTTCTGCAATGGCTGACTGTTGAGAAATGAAAAATTCACAGCAAAATATTAATCAGAGTTGATATTGATATTGATTTATTGTCACATGTACCAAGATACAGTGAAAAGCCTTTTTTATGAGCAGGGAAGTACAGGTCAAAAGATTTTAAGGCACACAGGTTACATTGCATGGGAGTGTACAAGCAGAGATCAACATTAGCAAGATCAGCATTATTTGATGCTAGAGAGTCCATTCAGCAGTACCAAGAAAAAACTGTGCCTGAACCTGCTGATGCATGTGTTCAGGCTTCTGTATCTTCTGCCTGACAGAAAAGGTTACAGGAGATCATTACTGGCATGCGATGGATCTTGAATGATGTTGGCAGCCTTTCCACAGCACTGAACCATGTAAGTGGAGACCATGGATATGGAAGGTTGGCTTCCGTGATAGTCTGGGCTTTACACACAAACTTCTGTAGTTTTGTGTGATCCTGGGCAGAGCAGTTGCGGTACAAGGCACCCAAACAGTATACTTTCAATGGTGTATCTGTAAAGGTTAGTGAAGGTCCCATGCCCAAATTTCATGAGCTGCTTGAGGAAGAAGAGGTGTTGTTGTGCCTTCTTGACTATTGCATCTACATGGGAAGTCCAGAACAGGTTGTCTGTTATTCGTCACTGCTTGACGCTCTCCACCTTCTCAGTCTCTGATAGATGAGCTGAAGTCTCAGTATCACAGATCTGGAATTGTAATATATTTACTATTATCTCCCAAACTTCTGTAAAGTTCCTCTGCCCAGAACTTCGCAGAAACCGGGTTCCTCAAATTCTGAGAATCTGCACCACCACTGCCTTCGAGCCGACATGCCTATTCTCCATGGTTCTTAATAGTCCCTATCCCAACAGAGGGATACCTCATCCCAGTCCAGGTTCCTACCTACCAGGCCAAGTAGCTATGGAAAGACGTCAGCACCCATCCAAGATTAAATAACATCAAGTTTTAAGTGATTATTACAAACTTGAATTTTTCAAGAAAATAAAGCTTCAATAAGAAATTATTACAATTAATGTTTTTTTAAAATAAGCTAATATGTCTGATTTAAGGCATTATGTTAAGTGTTTAATCCTTTATAGAAAACCAACACTGGACTTGGTGCTATCAAACTGAAATGGCTGGCACCCAAATATGATAACAAAAGGTTGTGATATCAATCATACAGCATTAATCTGGTAATAGCAACCTTCAGATTTATTTCTGCGGAGTGATTAGCACTGATTGGAAAAAAATATCTGGAGTATTAAAACAATGATTTAACAGGATTGGAATTTTAACTGCCTTGTCATTTTTGATAATAATCCTTGTCAATTCCTTCCACTAGGTCCATTTGGCACTATTTCAGTTCCCTTTGACAGATCTGTTGATTTGACAGTTAATGAGTTTAAACTTGTTCCAGAGGATAACTACCTTTTCTAAAGGTATCCAAAGACCATAGCCCAAAAAAGAAGTCCCCTGCCTGCTCCTACTGGGTTTAATGTCATGTTCTGGATACTCAGGTCACCAAAAATTGCAGGAGTGAAAGCAGCTACCAATTTCTACAGAAGGCACCTCAGGCAAATACACACGCATGAAACATGCCTCAATCCTATTCTCAACCCCGTTAAAAATGGGTATGAGATGGACTTGGCCACTTTTACCACGTTGGATATGATTCAGACCTTAGTTACCCACGTTAAAATACCCCTTCCTTTTGTTCAGTGTCAATTTTCATCGAACGCTCCCACGAAATGTCTCAAGTTATTTTCTGTGTTGATTAGAACACAAGTGATACATGAAATAGATTAGGTGGTCCCTCTGGTCTTGCTGCTCCATTCAACAAGACATGGCTGATACCATTCTCTCAGTGCCTAGAAATATATTGATCTCGCAATTTGCGCATACCCGTCAGCTAAGCAACCACAGCTCTATGGAATAGAGAATTCCAAGAAATTAAAAAGCACTGTAAAAGTAAAACTTTTGTCGTCAACCATGACACCACAATATTAGATTTTTAGTACCAAAATTGAGATTAGTGTCTGATAATCATTGAGCTGGCAACTGGAAGTGATCCCACTTCATTCAATCAGTACACAGAGGAAAACAAAAACATTAGAATTTTAAAACAACTGTTTTAATGGAGACTTTCCACCCAAAGTGTTAAGCTGCATTTTCAGATGCCTGAAGATCGGATGTAATTTCCAGTTCCTCTCTTTTTAATAAATGCTGATTTAGAATCAAGTTTGATGCTCAACCCTACCTGGGCTGGAATGTGACACAGACAGTGGAAATATTCCTGAAACTGTGTGCAAAATAATAGTGAGAGAAAGTGAGGACTGCACTTTTGTTCAGTGTCAAATAATAGTGCTCATTTCACATTAGAATTCCAAAAAGAACATTCTTAAAATCCACATTAGACATAGCATAGGAAAATTGAAGCCTCCTTACTACTTTTTGGAAGTGTATTTTCACTTCAGTAATCCATAAAAATTGCCTGATTCAAGACAACTAACTATTTTCACACATTATCAACAAGCTACGAACAAGGATGCATAGTGATATTTGCCCCTTCTCCATTTCTGTCTCAAAGGCTGAATGGGATGCAGATGGATATTAAAATCCACCCAACCTACTAATCAACAACTTATTTATGGTTCTAAAAAACGTCACTAGACCCAAAAAGTTAACTCTGCTTTCTGTCCATGTACGCTGCCAGAACTGCTGACTTTCTCCAGCAATTTCTGTTTTTATTTCAGATTTCCAACATCTATAATTGTGTTCTATTTTGGCATTTGTTTCATGACTGCAACAAAACAAAAATGCCCCAAGATGCAGCACAGTGGTGTTAGAAAAAACAACAAAATAACAGGAGGGATGGACTCCACACCAGATCAGACAACTCATGACAGTAAGCAATTAACACACAAACCTGGTCGGAGAGTTTCCCAACTTGAAGTGACCATATCTAGTAACTCGTTAGATTGTGAAGAGGTCATGTGATCGCAAGCTAACTGGTCAAGCATTAGAGTGTACAGTGTAATGGACAGTGGAGTAAGGACTAAACAGAAAGAGGAGAATTTGTGGTATCTCACTCCCTAGCTGTTCTGTAAGCACATGCCCTGACCAGCCATACATAGCAAGCGATGCCTTCAATATAAACCACGCAGTTGCAAACTTCAGAGGAAAAGATAGAGACCATCCATCAAGACTTTAAATCTGTCTGCACAGAATCAAAGAAATCATACAACAGCCTGAAACCATCCAATACAATGAAGAGGAACTATTTATGGCTGACTTTCTTTTGCACACTCAAAACAATTTAACCTATCCTTTCTGCTTCTAACCTGTTTGTGTACATGCACAAAAGTCTCTAGGGTACATTTGTTGGTATTAGGGGACAATAAACATTGTTTCACTTTCTTTTGAGACTTACAAGATCAGTATGTATGTGTTTCAGAGTCACAGTGCTTCATTAAATACCCATTAAATCTGACAAGCAATTTAAAAACAGACATCCCCTCCGGCCAAGGGGCAGAGAGAGAAGCCACTCAGCCACTTCTGACTTGGCCTTAACAAACCATTTTCTGTGGAATTCACTACTCTATTCCATTGGTAACAAACATCCAATTCAGATCCTTAAATTGAGTTTGCCAAAGCAATATAATTCACAATATTTTCAGAAATGCTTGGAATGGATATATTAACATGAACTGGACAAAATCATAAAGAAATTTGGCATTGGATAACCTTGCCTCTGACTCTACTTTCAAGAAAAATATAAACAGTCCTTCAACCACTTCATTGACCTGAGAGTTGAAGTATGGATCCTTCTTTCAGACTGGAAAGTATATAATGTCATCATTTGAATATTGACAATGGAGTACATGGTTTGAAAGTTAGATGTTAATCTTTAATAGGTTTAGATACTTGTACAGCTCAAGAAGTATAGATCAGACTTGTGTGTGTTTGTTATCATTTGTATTATGATTTATAAATTTTTTTGCCCTGTTGTTAAAAAAAAAACATTTTGCATGGTCAGAAAAGGACAAAAGTATTGTAAATAAAAAAAGTGGGAGGTTTTGTAGCTTTGTTAGAGTGATGTAACCTATGGGATTTATATGTGTAATTTTAATGTTTTTGTTATAAGTTTGGATACCTAGTTTTGAACAGTGTAGAAAAGTGATCAAGAAGGATATAGTAAGTTAGGTCCTTAGGGTGAAGCGTTTCTGTTAGTTCCTGACTAGATAAAACCCACAGAGGTTTACTTAAAGAGGTATACTGAGAAGCTCAAGTTTATTACAGTTCCAGGAAGAAGATATTTACAGTTCTAGGTTGAAATCACAACTGACTTAAACCTTTTAAAGGTGTCCAATAGAGATTCCAGTGTCAGTATTGTATAAGTAGTGCTTTGAAAACAGTGCCAAGAGTAGTGTTTGGGTTCTGTAGAACAGCAGTTATGTTTCCTTTCAATTTATAAAAAGGCATGCTTTGGGATTAATAGGATTATAATTTGACAGAGTTTAAGGTTTGAATTTATACCATAAATGGATAGCTTGTAATATTCTATTTTATCTTGATTATCTTTTTAATCAGCTTAGTTTTGTTAGAACGCAAAATCTGCAGCATTGAGTGCTAATGCTTCCACGACAGGTCATGTTGTTAAAACTAAAACCAATAGAAACATGATTTACCAAACTAGGTTCCTGACTGGGATCTGACTAATCCGGTAATAACATCTGCTGGATCATAATATCAGACTGAACAAATTTGAGTTGATAGTAGGAAGATAATACATTCCACTTAATGTACTGAAATGACAAGCATGTGCAAACGGAAAATTACAGGAAAAGCAATTCTCCCCCATGACAAATTGAATACCTCACGTGATGCAGAGACATTCAAACCACATTATAGGAAGGATGTGATTGGATTGAAGGGGGTTGCAGAAGAGATTCATCAGGATGCTGCACAAGATTGAAAATTTAAGTTATGAGGAAAGGTTGGATAGGCTTGGATTGCTTTTGTTGGAAGAGAGAAGATTTGAAAGGCGATCTGATGGAGGTGTACAAGATTATGAAGGGTATGGGCAGATTGGATAAGGAGCAGGCATTCCCCTTATTTGAAGGGAAGTCACAAGGGGACACAGGTTCAAGGTGAGGTGCCGGAGGTTTGGGGTGGGGGAGGTTATGTGATTAAAAAACATTTTTACTCAGAGTAGTAACGGTGTGGAATTTGCTGCCTGGGAGTGTATGGAAGTGGGTTGCATCATAACCTTTTAAAAAAAATCATAACATTCAAGGCTATGGGCCAGGTGCTGGTGTATGGGATTAGGCTGAAGGTCAGGTATTTCTCATTTGTCAGTGCAGAATTGATGGGCAGAAAGGCCTTTTTACTGTATGATTCTATGAAACCAAAGAAATCGCCAGGTAAACCTTATAAATGGCCACAGACCTAAAAAAGGTAATGGTGACAACAATGGTTCAGAACCCTGAAGTACTTTTATAGTTACTTTTAATTCCAAAATGTGGTTTTAAGGGAGAACTGCTATAGAAAATCTATGAATTTAAATTCAATGACTATCTGAGAGGCTAATGGGATGTGAAATATAAATAGCCAGTGAAATGTCAAGCAGGGAGAGAAAGAAAAAGGCTGACTATCTCAACAATAAGCCATCTCTTGGCTGATTTTTTTCTCTCTTCAGGAAAAGGCAAGGACAGGGGTTAAAGGACAGGTTCAAATCGACGGATGTGAACTAGTGGGACCTAATTCTGTCACCTGTACCAGCTATGTTTGAACAGTAGCACGCTGTAGAAGTTACGGTTGAAGAATGATTCCTAGTCACCCTATGTTACAAGTGAAGGAAGGCTTGCTCTCACATAGAGAATGGAAAAACACTTTGATGAGGATTTAGGACAAAGGAATCAAGAATAAAAACCAGGAATTTCAAAAATCAACATTTAACTAACAAGGTAAAAACAAGGACTGCAGATCAGAGTGGTGCTGGAAAAGCACAGCAGGTCAGGCAGCATCTGAGGAACAGAAAAATCGACGTTTCAGGCAAAAGCCCTTCATCAGGAATAGAGGCAGGGTGCCTGCAGAGTAGAGAGATAAATGAGAGTGTGTGGGGAGAAGGTAGCAAAGAGTACAATAGGTGAATGGGGGTGGGGATGGAGGCGATAGGTCAGAGAGGAGGGTGGAGTGGATAGGTGGGAAGGAAGATAGGCAGGTAGGACAGGTCATGAGGACTATGCTGAGCTGGAAGGTTGGAGCTGGGGTGAGGTGGGGAAAGGAGAAATGAGAAACTGATGAAATCTACATTGTTGCCATGGGGTTGAAGTGTTCCGAGACAGAAGATGAGACGTTCTTCCTCCAGGGGTCTGGTGGTGACAGTGGCGATGGAAGCGGCCCAGGACCTGCATGTCCTCGGCTGAGTGGGAGGGGGAGTTGAAATATTGAGCCACAGGGTGGTGGGGTTGATTGGTGCAGGTGTCCCGCAGATGTTCCCTAAAGCGTTCTGCTAGGAGGCTTCCAGTCTCCTCAATGTAGAGGAGACTGCATCGGGAGCAACGGATACAATAAATGATATTGGTGGATGTGCAGGTAAAACTTTGATGGATGTGGAAGGCTCCTTTGGGGCCTTGGATGGAGGTGAGAGAAGAGGTGTGGGCACAGGTTTTGCAATTCCTGTGGTGGCAGGGGAGGGTGCCAGGAAGGGAGGGTGGGTTGTTGGGGGGGGCGCGGACCTGACCAGGTAGTCACAGAGGGAACGGTCTTTGTGGAAGGCGGAAATGGGTGGGGAGGGAAATATATCCCTGGTGGTGGGGTCCATTTGGAGGCGACGGAAATGTCGTCGGATGATGTGGTTTATGCGAAGGTTGGTAGGGTGGAAGGTGAGCACCGGGGGTTCTGTCCTTTAACTAACAAGGTTGATCGACATTACCAGTAACTACCACTGCAATGGTCCCAACGTTCAACTATCCACTCTAGATGAACAATTACAGAATAAGTTATTTTAAAGAGGGTAGCAGGGACTGGGTGTAGATGAAGTGGTTCAGTTTATATTCACTGGAGTTTAGAAGGATGAGAGTTAATCTCATAGATATCTAAAATTCCAGCAAGGGTTAGTCAGGTTGTTCCCGATGACCTGGGATTCCAGAATCACAGTGTCACAGTCTAAGGATACAGGATATAGCCATTTAGGACTGAGATGATGAGGTATATGTCTTCACCCAGAGAATGGTGAGTCTATGGGATTCTCTGCTATAGAAAGTGGTTGACGCCAAAAGTTTAATTGTTTTAAAGTAGGAGTAAGATATTGTTCTTAGGGCTAAAGCGATCTAAGGATATAGGAAAAAAAAAAGAGGATACAGGGCACTGGGTTAAATGATCAGCAATGATCATATTGAACGGCAAAGTAGGCTCGAAGCAGCGAATGGCCTACTCCTGCTCTTATTCTCTATGTCCAATGTTTAAATTTAGAGAATAATTCATCTAACTCTTTAAACTTACCTCTTCTTTCAATTGTCTATGTTGCATTACTAATTCTGATCACACTTAGTAGTGATTAAAGTCACATTTAATTCAAGAAAACCTAGTTTAAAATTCATTCAGGGGATGTGGACGTCAATGGCTATTGTCCATCCCTGACTGCCCAGAGGGCATTTAAGGGTCAACCACATTGTGAGTGTCTGGAGTCACATCTAGGCCAGACCAGGCAAGGATGACAGATCAAGAACATTAATGAACCAAATGAGTTTTTCAACAATTGACAATAGTTTTATGGTGACTCTTCAATTAAAAAAAAAAATCAGAAATTAAGTTACATTCAAAACTCTCCAGATTTAGCCAGACCTGCTGAATTTTTCGAGCACTTTGGTTTTTGTTTTAGATTCTGAGCGTTTTGCTTTTATTTTAGTTAATCTGTGGAGAAGGAAATATATTGTGTGGTAAACATTGACACTTGAGTCATTGTCTCCATCTAAGTTACTTAAAGTCACCTATTCTGACTCCTCCAGCTTCATTCTTTTTTATTTAATAAGACAGAACTAAGCACTTTTGAGTCCAGAAGAATATACGAAAGGTTACAGTGTGAGAAAGTTACATAAAGAATTGGATTTTGAGAAAATAGCCAAGACTAAGGAGGAATAAACTTTGCAAATGAACATTAAGCTACTCAATGAACAAGTAAATTCACATTTTATTAAGTAACCTAACCTTTTTCCTCATATTGTGCATGTTTCAGAAGAGACAGACAAAAGAAACTCATACGTTGAAAATATTCGGGCTGACCTGTTCCACAGGGATCACCTGACTCCGAAGTGAATGTCACATCACAACAACAGAACTAAACACAAAACATGCAATTAATTTTATTTAGCTGCTTTGCAAATCGGGTAATATATAGGAAACTTCTCTCAACACTATGAAAAGATGACAACGACAAGAGAATAGGAAGTACTTTAACTGACACTACTGGCTTTTAGCCAACAAGGAGACACTCTATAAACAAGTTAAATGATTTCTACTGAGCTGAGGATTTAGCTAAAGTTTTGCTCATATTGGAATCAACTGTCAAGCAATGAACTTTTTGGCTTTGGCCAAAGAAAAAAAGTCTTAAATTCAAAAATGTTACACCCTTTCAGAACTTGAAATATATTGTGCTGGTAAAATCCTATCACTAATGCACCTAAAATGTAAATTGTTCTGCAATTGTTCTAGTTATATTCCAAATCAACAATTTGTATTTATATATCTCCTTTAACATAATAAAGCCTCCAAAACCTTTCAAGCTGCAATTGAGACATAAGACAGATGACCAAAAAGTTGGTCAAAGTTTTAAAGAAGAACTTGAGGCAGAGGGGTTTAAGAAAGAATGCCAGTGCTTAAAGTTCTGTGGTGCTAGTGGCCTTACCTTTGAGCCAGGAGGCCTGGGTTCAAGTTCTATCTGCTCCAGATGTGTGCTGTAGCAACTCTCAACAGGCTGATTAGAAAATATCTAGGACCACAGTAGCTGAAGACATGGAAAAATTAAAAATCAAGGATGTTAAGAGGCCAAAGGTGCAAGGATCACCAATAGCTTAGATGGTGAAAGGGCAGAAGGAGAGTAGAAAGAGCCAGACAAGATAAAACAGATTTACTAATGACATAACATAATCCAAACAAAAGGAGTTAAATTATTAATAGTCTAACAAAGAAGATTATTTTGTCTCAAGTGCTTTTAATATTCAAGTGGGTCTCACTTATACTCAATAGCAGATGACATTAACCAAATAAAGTTTCTCCTTGAGGCAGAGAGATCACTGATTAAATCAATTCACCAGAAAGTCTGACTGAGGGTAAGGGGCCTTTTGTGGTGTTGTGGTAGTGCCCTTAGTTCTGAGCCAGAAGGCCTGGGTTCAAGTTCCATTTGCTCCAGAGATATGGAATAATATTTCTAAACATTGGATTTTTAAAAAAATCTACTTGACTGAGGATATTATATATGGAATATCTTGTACCCATACTGTAACATACTATCCTAATTAAGCTTCTACATGGTTACATTTTAAAAATGTATATCGTGTGATATCAGAGAAACACTATTCTATGTAACTAAAATGGACTTAATACTTAAATGAGATTTTGATGCAGTAATGCACTCAAGTTACCATTTGTTCATGCAAGTAGTTCATCAAAAAGCTGAAAATAGTTAACATCATGTATTTAACCCCCAAGAAAAGGCATCAGAATGCAATACCTGAAGCTGTGGTATGTGCAAGCTCAGGTTAATGACAACATTAGAAGGTGATGACAAAGTATTACAGCAGGCATCTATGGTTCCTTCAGTTTACTTCTCAAGAATGTTACTCTTCACTGGTTTAGGAATGATGGTTTTTCACTCTACTGAAAATATCGAATTATTTGGGAGCCAAAATGCTTTTCAAGGAGAGAAAAGATCAAAAGATTATTGCTACAATATACGATAAATTTATGCTGACTAACTGATCAAGTTTGGGAGCCTAATTAATTTATGATCTCAAATCAAGGTACAACACAAAGGTAGCAGTACTTTTATTTCTCACCAAATGATAGTGCCAACTCTACAAAAACACATCATCTTCAATTCATGGCAAATTCAAGAGTACAGAAGACAACACAATTCATTGTGACCTTCAACATACCCCAGCTCAGCTTGAGTTGTGGAAGAACAGAATTATTTTTGTGGACCAGTATCTCAAGTATAAGATTAAAGGTCAAAGTTCACTGGGTAGCAACGACTGAATCAAGAGACTTTGTCGAGAAAGCATGTAGACAAAGATTAGACGTTGGTGGGAACACATAACCAAACCATATAACCAAGAGTCGAAAAGTGTGGCGCTGGAAAAGTACACCAAGTCAGGCAACATCCAAGGAGCAGGAGAATCGACATTTCAGGCATAAGCCCTTCATCAACCCATTTCTGATGAAGGTCTTGCACACAAAACGTCAATTCCCCTGCTCCTCAGATGCTGCCTGACCTGCCATGCTTTTCCAACGTCACACCTTTTGTTTCTGATCTCCAGCTCTGCAGTTCTCACTTTCTCCATATAACCAACACTTCAGAGTACCACCCGCCCCACATGGGGTCGAGTCTGCAAACAGGATCCTGGAATCATCAGCATCTCAGAATCCACTGAACTAGAGTGTATGCAAAGTGACTCTTGACTCTGCAGGACCACATAATCAGAAAGAGATGTTCAACTCCCAAGGGCTATTTTCCCTGGAACTAAGGTTGAGTGGTAACCTTATAGATGTTTTTAAAATCATGAGGCACTGGATAGGTTGAATAGCCAAGGTTTTTTTTTACCCAGGATAAGGGATCCAAAACTAGAGGGCATAGGTTTACAGTGAGAGTGGAAAGATTCAAAGGGGACCCAAGGGCAACATTTTCATGCAGATGGTGGTATGTGTACAGAATGAGCTGCCAGACAAAGTAGTGGAGGCTGGTACAATTACATTTAAAAGGAATCTGGATGGTACATGAACAGAAAGGGTTGAGGGGGGATATGGTCCAAATGCTGGCAAATGGGACTAGATTAATTTAGGATATTTGGTCAACGTGGATGAGTTGGACAGAAGGATCTATTTCACTGCTGTACATATCTAAGACACCATAAGTATCAGCTCTGTCTCAGCAGTAGCTTTCTAATCCTAGTTAAGGGATTGTAGGTTGAAGTCCCACTCCAGGACCAAAACATGCTGTCTGCAGTTTTTCCAGAGATAGGGGAAATGTGGTTGAGGATCAGAAGAACTGGTTGCTCCAGTACTACAGTGGACAGGCAGGAGGCTGGAAGAACACAACAAGGCAGGCAGCATCATGAGGTGGAGAAGTTGACATTTTGGGTGTAATCCTTCTTCAAGAGCTCCTCTTCTGCCACCTAAAAAAACCTCTTTGATCAAGTACTACAGCATCCAAGAAGAAGCAAACCAGCCTAAGCATCTGAAACAAACTAATTCTAATACAGTACTTAAATTCTGGAGAGTTGGCTTGAACCTATAACTTGCCGTGATGCCAGCGAGTCAAACGTGCAACTGCAATAAAACAACGCAAACTTATGGAATATAAAAACTACAAGTCAGAACAGTGAAGAGAAAACGTTTCACAGAGGCTGTCACTATGGGAGAGAACTAGTGCGCAAGTGAAAAAAAAGTTAGAAAGCCAAAACATGTCAACGAAAATATATTATCCTTCAAGTTCTTCCTAAAATGTGCTAATCTAGTCCAAACCTAACTTCAACTTTGATCATTACTGGTGGTTCCTTTTTGAAAAGGTCAATTTGCCTCCATTATCAGCCTGAAGTTAAAGGAACGAAGTGAACAAAATCTTTATTTACCCCTTGCCACCCATGTTAATGGAATGAAGTCGGCGTACAGTAGCTGAGCAGTGGGTTCGAGATCCCGGAGATTGGCAGTATACGTCCTGATTCTGCCCTCACTCAGTAAACACCAGCCACTCCTTCCCTCACTAACTGACTGGCTGACTTCTCACTATCACGGAAGCTAAGGAGAGTATTAACCTCATGACTCCCAACTCGCCAATCGCATCCTCCCATTAAGGCGGCTCCTTTCTGTCGTTTTATTCGGAAGGAGGAAGGTCAGGGCGATTGCCTGTAGATTTCATTGTTTACAAGTTTCTACTTGCGCAGTTCGCTATATTTTTGTTTGATGTTTTTCACTCCGTGTCGGTGCTAGTTACTGAGATACATGAGTCATCAGACACGCAATGCACCTTTTGTTGTCATAGTCTGTTTGCCATGAGCTACCTTTATTACAAAACTAGCTATGAGTTAACTATTTGCCCGTGAGCAGCGTTGGGGGAATTAAGTGTTGAAAAGACATAAACAGTCTCCTTGGTCAACATGCTGCCCTGCAACTGGAAACATAAATAGAAATTGCTCAGAAACACAAGATGTCCGTCAGCATCAATGGAGAGAGAGAGAGCGCGCACAGAGTTAAATGTTTCAAACCTGTTCAGAATAGGAGCAGTGGAAGCTACTCAGACAGGACAGACTGCATTCCAGTACCTACCAGTCACCTCTTCGTGATGATGGGTCACCTTTGTGTGAAGTCAAAAAGTGTGGAGCTGGAAAAGCACAGCAGGTCAGGCAGCATCCAAAGAGCAGGAGAGTGTTTTGGGCATAAGCTCTTCATCAGGAATGGGGGCGGGTCAGCCCATTTCTCAGATTTGTAGCTCAGGTTGAGGTTCTGGCTGTAGGTTTGCTCACAGAGCTGCAAGGTTTGTTTTTAGACATTTCATCAACATTTAAGTAATATCATCAGTGAGTCTCTGGATGAAGTGCTGGTGGCATGGCGTGTGTTCTATTTATGTGTTTAGGTTTCCTCGAGTTGGTAACATCATTTCCTGTTCTTTTTCACAGGGTGTGTAGATGGGATCCAAGTAAATGTGTTTGTTGATAGAGTTCCAATTGGAATGCCATACTTCTAGGAATTCTCGTGCATGTCTCTGTTTGGCTTGTCCTAGGATGGATGTGTTGTCCTCTTCTGTATGTAAGGACACTAGTGAGAGAGGATCATGTCTTTTTGTGGCTAGTTGATGTTCATGTATCCTGGTGGCTAGTTTTCTGCCTGTTTGTCCAATATAGTGTTTGTTACACTTCTTGCAAGGTATTTTGTAAACTACTTTAGTTTTGCTTGTTATTGTGTTAACAATTAGCTTGTGGCTCAGATAGTAATCTTGAGATAATTCCCTTTTTGGTTCTGCTTTTCAGTTAGCCCCTAGCTGCTCATGTTCCCTCTGCAGAACCTCTTTCCTCTTTCTACCTATATCGTTGGAACCAGTGTGAACAATTAGATCTCACCACTCCCACTCTTAAGTTTCTCAGACTCAATGTGATTATTACTTCCCAGGAAATATGAGGCAGAAATCCTACTAATAATAACAAATCTTATTATTTGTTGATTACTTCCCTTTTGGTTCTGCTTTGTAATTTAGCCTCTAGCTGCTCACACTCCCTCAGCTGAACCTCTTTCCTCTTTACAACTGCATCATTGGTACCTACATGGACCATGACAACAGGATCTGCCCCCTCCCTCTTTAAATTCCTCTGAAGCCCAGATGAGAAATCCTGGACTTGGGCACCAGGCAGGCAACACAGCCTTCACGACTCTTGATTCTGGCCTCAGAGAACAGTGTCTATTTCTCTGACTATACTATCCTCAATTACAACTACATTTCTCTTCTGACCCTCTATTGACTTTACTATTTGTCACCACTCTCTTGAATGGTTCCCTATACTATGGCACTATGGTCAGTTTTCTCATCCTCCTATAGCCTCTGCTCTCATCCACACAGGGAGCAAAAATCTCAAACCTGTTAGTGCTCAGGGGCTGAGGTTCCTTCAGCGCTGCCTCCTGGATGTCTCTACCTGCCTCTTTCGTAGTCACATCTTCCGGTTCCCAACTACCAACCGAATCTGAGTTAGTCATTCTAAGGGGTGTGACTGCTTCCTGAAACAGATAACTCCCTCCCTAATGTGCCGCTGTGTTCAAAGCTCAGACTCCAGCTCATCAACTCTGAACTGCAGTTCCTCAAGCAACCAACACTTACTGCATTATGAACCATGATGGGGTCCACCAGCTCCCACGTCATGCAGTTTCAACATATTGCCTGGCCTTGTATCTCTCTTATTTACGTAGTTATTAATTTTTTAAAAAAAATTCCTACTGGTCTTTTCATTTGTAATCTGTAAATATATCTCCTATTTACCTATCATCTTTCTATAGATGCTGCCAGACTTGTTGAGTTTCTCCAGCATTTTCTGATTTTGCTTCAAATGAGAAATCCAAGCTTGACTGGCAAAACCATAATTGAATGAAATGTTATATCATTGAGGTGCAACAACACACAAAAGGAGGGCAAATAAAGCCAGAACCATAGAGGTAAGAATAAGATGAATCTCACAATGGGTACATATGACAGATGTTAAACTGTACAAGTTAGAAACCAGCTGAAAAAGAAGGTTCAGAGGGGATGCAAAACCAAATAAAAGAAGCAAAGAATATTGTGGTTCCTTAACATAAAACAGAATCTAAAAGTCTTCTAAAGACATATAACAATAAAAGGAGGGTGGGCTGGGGAAGTGAGATTGGGAATGAGAAAAGGAGATTCATACAGGGAGGTAGAGGCCTGACTGACATGATAAACGAATACTTTGCAACTATCTTTATCAGGTAATGTGCTGACAAAGTTTTTGATTATGGACTTTAATTGTGAAATTTTTAAAAAAAACAGCAAGCATTAATGTTTTGAATCAGATATGACATTTTTTCAAAGAACAGTCATTGAACATAAAATATTGACTGTGCTTCTCTCCACCAGACATGCGGAGTTTTTCCAGCATTTTTTTTCTCCGATCTCTCGCACCAACAGTAATTATGATACTAGATGGGGAAAAATTGATAAAGTGATAAAAGACTGGCTGGACTTCAATTTGATGCCTGCAGAACCCAGATTCCCAAATGTATCCAAGGGTGTTGGGCAGAATTAAAGGTGGAAATTGCAGTTACTGGCCAATATCTTCCAATCTTTCTCAGATACAGAAATGATGCCAGTGAACTTTGACTAGAGAATTGCAGGTGTTACATTGCTATTTAACAAAGGCTATAAGGATAATTCCAGTAACAAAAACTAGTCAATTTAAATGTAGTGGTATGAAATATTTTAGAATTTTACCCTAGATTATAATTTAAGGCTCGCTTGGACAAAAATGGGTTAATTAAGGAAAACCTGCACAATTCTTTGAGAGCAGCTTGTATTTAACTAATTTCAGCTTGTATTTAACTAATTAACTAAATCCAAAAAAAAATGTGCAGGTCAGGTGAATTGGCCATGCTAAATTGCCCGTAGTGTTAGGTAAGGGGTAAATGTAGGGATATGGGTGGGTTGCGTTTCGGCGGGGCGGTGTGGACTTGTTGGGCCGAAGGGCCTGTTTCCACACTGTAAGTAATCTAATCTAGTATTTTGATCAGGTCACAGAGGCAATTGTTGAAGCTGACATGGTTGATGTGGTGCAAATTCCAAAAGACATTTCATAACACAACATACAATAACAGCAAAGCTGAAACCCAACAGAAGGGACAGTGGCATCAGAGTGTCGATACAATACTGGCTAACTGACAGGGAGTAGAGAATGCTGATAAATGGTTGCTTTTGCATTGGAGGATAGGAGACAGGAGTTTAGAGAATGTTTACTGGACTGATATGGAGTAAGTGAATTGCCATAGGAAGAAAGGCTAGGCTTGTATCTGCTGGAAAATTCAGAGATGACTTCATTAAAACATATAAGATGCTGAGGGGACTTACCAAGTGCATGTTAAAAGGATGTTTCCTCTTTTGGGAGAATTGAGAACTAAGGGTCACGGTTTAAAAATACGAGGATGCCCACTTAAACCAGAGGTGGGAAAGCATGTTTTTTCTATAAGAGGATTGTGAGTCTTTAGAATTCCCTTCCTCAAAGGTAGTGTTGTTGAATCTTTAAATGTTTTTAAGGCAGAGGTAAATAGATTCTTAGTTACCAAGAGAATGAGAGATTGTCGCGTATGTGCAAGAATGTAGGCCTGAGGTTAAAATAGGATCAACCATGATCTTATTGAATGGTGGAGCAGGCTCAGAGACATTTGTTCCTTATTCCTATGTCAGTATAGAGTGAATTCTTCAAAGATCGATATCAGAACTATAGCTTTTCTTGATCTATATCAATGACCTAGACTTGGGTATTCAGGGTACAATTTCAAATTCTTAAGTGACACAAAACTTGAAAGTAATGTGAACTGTGAGGAGGGAAGTGGTAAACTTCAAACAGACATAGACAGACTGCTGGAATGGGTGGACACATGGTGGATATATTTGATGCACAAAGATATAAACTGACATATTTCACTTGGAAGAATTTTGAAAGACGGTAAAAGATACAATTCTATAGATCCGGAAATATATGCACAGAAATTATTGAAGTGGCAGTGCCTGTTATTAAAACATTAGATAAGGGCTGCATGGCAACTCAGTGGTTGGCATTGATTAGGTTAGATTAGATTAGATTACTTACAGTGTGGAAACAGGCCCTTCGGCCCAACAAGTCCACACCGACCCGCCGAAGCGTAACCCACCCAGACCCATTCTCCTACATTTACCCCTTCACCTAACACTACGGGCAATTTAGCATGGCCAATTCACCTAACCCCTGCACATTTTTGGATTGTGGGAGGAAACCGGAGCACCCGGAGGAAACCCACGCAGACACGGGGAGAATGTGCAAACTCCACACAGAGAGTCGCCTGAGGCGGGAATTGAACCCGGGTCTCTGGCGCTGTGAAGCAGCAGTGCTAACCACTGTGCTACCGTGCCGCCCATTGCTATGTCATAACATCAGGGACCCGGGTTCAATTCCAGCCTCGGGCAACTGTCTGTGTTGAGTTTGCACATTTTTCCTGTGTCTGTGTGGGTTCTCTTTGGGTGCTCCATTTTCCTCCTACAGTCTAAAGATGTGCAGGTTAGGTGGATTGGCCATGCTGAATTTCCCATCGTGTCCAGGGATGTCTTGGCTAGGTGGGTTAGCCATGGGAAACATGAGATAAAAGGTTAGAGGGTTGGGTCTGGATGGGATGCACTTCGGAGGGTCAGTGTGGAATTGATAGGCTGAATGGCCTGCTTCCACACTGTAGAGATTCTGTGATAAGTATAAGCAGACAGTGAAAAGGGCTATGATGACATTTGTAAAAACTGGTCCCCCTCAGCTATATGTATTGTGTCCAATGCTTAGCACTACACTTTGCGAAGAATGGAGAAATGATTCTTTGAGAATGGTTCTGTGTTAAGGATGGTTTGGAGAAGCTAGAATTGTTTTCATTAACAGAGAGACTTGTCATTAGCAGATTGACAGAGGTGTTCAACATCATGAGAAATCTGGAGAGAGTGGATAGAGATTGTTTCCATTTGGCAGAATGATCGAGAACCAAAAGACATTGATTTAAAGTGATTGATGAAAGAACAATGAGCAACAAATTTTTAATGCAGTATTTGATTAGGATCTGGAATGGACTTCATGAGAATGTAATGGAAACAAATTCAATAGTAGCTTTCAAAAGGAAATTGGAAGAGAAAAGATTTGGAAGGCGTTGAGAAAAAGGCAAGAATGTACATAAGGTGAGTTGTTCTCCTAACTCCTGTAATATAGTTAAAAATCACACAACACCAGCTTATAGTCCAACAGGTTTGTTTGGAAGTACTAGCTTCCAGAGCGCTGCTCCTTTTATAAGGTAACTTTGTCCACTCCAGTCCAACACCGGCACCTCCACATTCTGTAATATATTCACAGAGTGAGATGGTAATGTTTACATTACCAATGTAAATTTTCAAGCCAGGAAGTGAAGAAGATATGAAAGGATTTAAACATGAGGATGAGAATATAAAATTTGGAGGGGGTTGGAGCCATTGTAGCCTAGTGAACTGCAAGACTTGACATTGAGGATGTGGACAATATGGTTCAGTCTGAGACAGTGGATCAAGCTGAGAATGGAAGAGAAACAGAGATTGTCATAGGGACTGAAGATGAGGAATAATATAGAGCGGTCAAATAATCAATAGTTATGATCTTTCCAACTTTGCAGAGAAGTATAGTAAAAACTAAACTTCTCTAACAATATTAAGAAAATTCATCTATGGGTTATTTTTAAATATGAACTAAAGTATCTCAATTATATCTGAGTTCACCTTTGGTGTGCACTTTTTAGATTAACTCCTGCCAACTCCAGAAGACCATTATATATTGGTTTAATATGCATGAAAGTCCAATATGATCAAATAAAGCTGGTTCAGACTAGTGCTTCTTGCAGCAGTTGCAAATGTTGGGGGAAATTAATAATGAACTCCTATCTTCCCATCTTCTACTTGAAAGGAGTTCCAGTTATTCATAGTTATAACATCCTACAGCACAGAGACACGGCCTTCAGCCCAAACAGATCCATGCCAACCAATAATGTCCATCCACGCTAACCCCATTTCCCTGCACTTGGCCCATATCCTTCTAAATCTTTCCTATTGTCCAAATGCCTTTTAAATGTTGATAATCTGCCCACCCCAACCACTTCCACTGGCAGCTCATTCCATATACATAGCATCATTTGTGTAAAAATGTTTCCCCTCAGATTCCCTTTTATTCTTTCCCCTCTCACTTTAAACTGATACCCTCATGTCCTTGATTCTACTCGGAAAAAGACTGAGTGCATTCACCCTATCTATGCCTCTCATGATCTTGTACACTCTAAGATCTCCCCTCAGTCTTCTATGCTCTAAAGAAAAAAGTCTTAGCTTGTCCAACCTCTCCCTATAATTCAGACCATTGAGTCCTAGCAGCATTTGTAAATTACTTCTGGACTCTTTCCAGTTTAAAATATCCTTCCTACAGCATGGTGAGCAAAACCGAACACAATTCTCCAGGTGCGGCCTCACCAACCGTCCTGTACAATTGCAACATAGCTTCCCAATTTATGGCTAAGGAGAGTTTCTACAGGTATTGATCTTATTATTCCCTCTCCCATTGTTGCTGCTCACCAGAGGTGCCAAGTAACGCTCCATGCACCTGGTGAAGACTGAATCCAGACAAGTGTAGCACCAAGTGAATGGCATGCAAGATATGTGAACAGACATTCAAGTAGTTGGTAATTACCTGCTGAGCTGTAAAAGAGTACAGTCCCAGAAGAAGTTTTGTGAGCACCAATATTTAATGTTTGAAGGTTTCCTGGCCTGTCATCTTACTGATAATATGTGCCCCATTGGTCCTTTGAGATGGAGCTCGTGCTCCAGGAGTTTGCAAACATGAGTTTGACAGAATGCAGAGAGTTCAGTAATTCTGTGTGTTAATTGTTACAACCAGAATGCAGGTTAATTAACTGGGGACACAATATAGTGATTTTGCAAACAGCAGCATGGGGTTTCCTGCTTGATGACAATTGCCCAGATCAATCTGAAACTTAACAAGATCATGTTGGGTCAACCCAACGACATTTTTTTGGCCTTACATCTATACCAGAATTTTCTTCCTCTTGGCAGTTAAAATTCTGCTGTGTTTCTATATTTTATCACAAGACATTGTTTTTAATGCTTGACGATAAAAGATATTCAAGTTCCATAACAGACTAAAAGGAAAATAAAGTATTGCGTTTATAGAAGACATGACCTTTCATGGCCACTAGATATCCAAAGTTAATATCCAAGAATGAAGTGTGGTTAGTTACATTTGTAACATAGGAAACACCACAGCCAGGTTGTACATCACAAGCTCCCACATGGCACAATGTGATAACAATCAGATAATCCATATTTGTGCTGTTGCTTGAGGAGGAATAAATATTAGCAACAGCTCCAGGGATAACTCTCTAGTCTTGTGACATGGGGTCTTTTCTGTCTGATTGAGGGCAGTTTGTGCCTTGGTTTAATATCTCTTCCAAAAGACATGTCCAATGTTTTGTCAATATTGTACTGGAGCATCAGCCTTAATGTTTTTGTTCAAGTCCTGGAATAGGATTTGACTCGGGGAAGAAAGGTATGCAGGGCTGTAGCTTTAATGGCCCATAGAATTATTCAACAGTTTTAATAATGGACAAAGCCTTTTTCTGTAATGTCCATTTCTCTCAAACTTATGACCATAGAATTATATGATGGAAATGGAACACTGGGAATAAACATGGAACATAACTACTTCCAGATTGTTAAGACATTAGCAAATGGAAGTTAGAGTTCAAAACACTTCAGCATTTGTCTTTGTGGCATTTTGATCATCACAGCAGATATAAATTAGATAGGGAATAGCTGATGCTTCAAGCTAATTAACCTGAAACATGTTAAAATCAAAGGCTGAACAGGGATATTCAGATATTTATCTCTGTAAATACTGATAGCAATCCAAGTATTAATCACAAGAGTAAACTATGCACAACAAATTAACCATGTACCATTACAAAACACTTCAGCAGAATTTAAATTACACAGCAACATGATTAGTGAAATTAATTTTCAGGCAAGTCAGTGAAATGTGATACAAGATGACAGTGTTAATGAGCTCTATCAGATATAGAGCAATCTGAATTCCATCAGAAAGAGAATGAAAATTAAGATAAAATTTCTCTTCAGGAAATTGTTCTGTGGTTTTCTTTTGATGCCTTCAATGCAGCAATCTTCAACATGTAAATGCCTGCCTTTTCCAAGATCTGCTGCTGGCATTGAAACAAGAAGTTAAAGGCAACAGAGTTCTCAAGCATAAGTGTCACTGTTTAAAAATGCACCAAACCAGGTAACATGTTTGGTCACAAAATACCCTTGTAAATGTCTTGCAACACTTGTACAACCATGAAAAGTGATTTGTTATTTCTAATGGCCTGGAGAGTTAGCTACATGTGGATTTCCTGAGTCAGCTCGTTTTCAGATTTGGAGTAAAAACATTGGAGTCAAACCCAGCCTTGGGTTGGTGCACAGGTCTCTTCAGGCTACCTCTGTTAAGTAAGGCACATTGGTTTAGGACAGGAGGCACATAAAAGCCACTGGCTTTCAAGTTAGCCCAACAGAGAATTGGTGAGACAGAATGCTGTTTTTAAAATTTATTTGTCATGGAATGAAGGCAATGGCACCGTTTGTTGCCAATTTGATTTTTAATTGCCTTGGAGCAGAACTATTCTCTAAGGCAACCAAAGAGCAATTAAGAGTCAATTGCTGTGCATCTGGAATCACATATACACCAAACCAGGTAAAGACAGCAATAGTCTGTCCTTAAAGAGCATTCATGAATGAAATTTTTGGAACCAACAAGTTTCAAGATCATTATTACCAATGATTAGCTTTCAGTTCCAAATTTTAATTGATTGAATTTAAATTCCACCTGCTGCTTTGCTGGGATGTATACCCACGTTCCTAAGGGCAGGCTTGAGGGGCTGAATGGCCTACTTTTATTCCTGGTTCTTATGTACAGCATTAGCCTGGACCTTTTGGATTACTAGTTCAGTGAATTACAATGAATCATAATCTGCCCCAACAATTGTGCGTGTGGATGTGAAGATAAATTCTGATTTGCCTGCAAAGCCTCTCACTTAATTTAAATGGGGTGGTGTAATGTATGGTTGGCAAAAGATAAATCATTGGAAATACAGCTTAGTTCAGATGAAGGAAAATTTTCTTTTCAGCGATTGTCAAAGGGCCTTCACATTCTTTCATTCTTGACTGCCTTCACAATGTTGATTGGGTGATTATCGTGGAGCCCAGGTGGGCAGTGGTAACAGAGTCAGTGCTGCACAAAACCTTTATCATTACTTGTAAAGGACTATAATCATTTAATGTCAAGCACAGAATCAGCAAACCAATCTGAATTCACAAAACTAAAAATATTTCTTGTCAGTACCAGCCATAAGTAAATGAGTGCTTCTACAGAATCAATAGAAATAAGGATTAGTTTTGCCATGGATCACAGCCAATCCTATTCAAGGAAATTTGGGTCTGGGGTCTGTGACATTTATTTGCATGAAATTTACATCCTCGCATTTCTTCAGCTAAAGTCAGGCCCCAGACATTGGGATATTGTGCATGCAATTCATTTTGAACAGGATCATAAACACTATTATCAGACCTCACATAGTTCTTTTCAAGGGGTATAAATTGAGAGATTCTTAAATTCCCTTAACCAGATTTTAACAGAGGTAATTTTAACCCAACTCAACTGGCTGAAAAGCAGGAGGGTGGTAAAACAGCATTGCAATCAATCCCCTCAAATTCCTACTCAAAGCACCATCTTAAAAATTCTCCCCTTCTATTGTTGGCATCACGTCCCTTTAAGCACATTTGCATTAACTGTGAATAATTTGTCACATGTCTTGATCTTTCACAATGCTTTCAGACTCCGATTGACTATTTCTTCCATGTATAAAATGTGAGAAAAGTTTGAACCCCTCCTTTATAAACTAATTTACAAACTCGCAAACATTTTTGGCAATCATTTGCTGAGTGGCACTCGAATGGTAACATGATTTCTGTGGATCAACATGGTGCAAGGGTAGAAAAGTCAGAAGACATTATTTTTGATTTGAGGACAGTGATATAATGATGCAATTAATATGGATTATATATTGCACCATGTGTTTGCAAATGATAAAAGTTTGCCTGACACTTTCTCAAAAAGATAATTGCATCATTAACTTTGAATGAATTTAATATCAGTAATATTTATTCTGTGACTAGGAAATGACCTTTGCAAAAGAGCCTCAGTTCTGATCATTCCTGAAACTAAGGCTGTTGTGAAAATTGCCTTTTGCCTCTATCCACACAGAGGTGTATTGAGTACCCGACCTATTTTACATATCCTCGCTGTGGAAAACAAACCCGAGAGTACAATTGATATCAGTCCATACAACCCTATAACACAAAAGGGGTGAACACTCATTCAACAGCACCTTGCAAACTGCCTTCAATCTCCAACATATTGAAGCACAAGGACAACAGGCACATGAGAATACCACTGCCAGCAAGTTTCCCTCCATGTCACACACATTGCTGATTTGAATACATAGCATTGTTCCTTCACTGTCACAAAGTTCTGGCAAAATTGTGAATGTATCTACATCAGATTGACTTTAGCTGTTCAATAAGGTAGTTCATGATTACTTTTTCAATGGTAACTCAGGATGGGCAACAAATGAAGGCCTAGGAAATGATGCCCATATCACATGATAAAATAAATAGTAGTAACTAATCCTCTTGGAAAGAGCTGTCCTGTTTAATTCCACACTTCCTGGAACCCTGCAATTTAGTCATTTTCAAGTACATTCCAATTGCTTTTTGAAAATTCCTGTGAAAAACTACTTCCATCACACTTACAGGATGTGCATTTCAGATCTTAACGCCTTACTCTCTGAAGGTATTTCTCCTAATTTTCTAGTATTTCTGTCAATTACTTTATATGTATGATCCCTGTCTACTCTCGGTCTCCAGTGCAAACAGCTTCTCTCTACTTTCTTAATTAAAATCCTTCATAATTTTCAATTTCCCCATTAATTCTCCCTTCCCTTTCTCTGCTGTAAGGAGAACTATCCCAACGATCTCAACAAACAACTTAGAAAGGTAGCATTGAAAAGTGAAATGATCTTGTTCCTACCTAGGAACATAAGAATAGGAATAAATGAACATAGGATATTTTAAGATTGGGCAATAAATGCTAGTCCAGTCAGCAAAGTAGCCCACATCCCTGAATGAATAAATAAGGGAGCATTCATTTAAAACTGAGATGTGAAGGAATTTCATCTTTTGGAGGGCAATGAATGTCTGGAATTCTCTATCCTAGGGAGCTGTCCAGGTCAGATCACTGAAAGTATTTAAAGAGGAGGTACATTTGTAAGAGGAAGTAAATTTGAAACATCGAGGAGAAGAGGGCTATGTCGAGCTGGTGTGAAAATGGAGTTGAAAGAGGACAGATCAGTCATAAGCTTACTGAATAGTCAGGCAGTTCTGAGAACTTAAATATCCAAATCCTCCTCCTTTATCTCATGTTTGGACACATTTTCGTGTTGTATACAATCACAATAACAATGACACCATGTATGACTGTGATCATGACAGACCATCCCTTCCTGCTTTTTGACCTCTCTGTTGACTTTGACGGGATGAACCATGTCATCCATCTCTAATGTCCTCTGTGGTACAGCTCCATGGAAAGACCATTACTTGGATCAATTTTCGTCTATCCAATCATAATCAGAGGACTTCCAGCAATTTTGTTTTCACATTGGTGCTATTACTAATGAAGTTCCTGAAAGATATACCTATGGATCCTACTTTTTTAACATCGACATGGCTTCCCACCCTAATGATTCCTATTCATATACTCATCCAGATGTCTTTTAAATGTTAGAATTGTACCAGCCTCTACCACTTCCTCTGGCAGCTCATTCCATACATGCACCACCCTCTGTGTGAAAATGTTGCCCCTTAAGTCCCTTTTATATCTTTCCCCTCTTACCCTAAACCTATGCCCTCTAGTTGTGGACTCACCACCCCAGGAAAAAAGACCTTGTCTAGTCACCCTATCCATCCCCGTCATGATTTTCTAAACCTCTATAAGATCACCCCTAAGCCTCCGATGCTCCAGAGTAAACAGTCCCAGCCTATTCAGCCTCTCCCTGTAGTTCAAACCCTTCAACCCTGCCAACATCCTTGTAAATCTTTTCTGAATCCTTTCAAGTTTCACACCATCTTTCCTATAGCAGGGAGACCAGAATTGAACATAGTATTCTAAAAGTGGCCTAACCAATGTCCTGTACAGCCACAACATGACCTCCCAACTCCTACATTCAATGCACTGACCAATAAAGGAAAGCATATCAAACACCTTCTTCACTATCCTGTCCATGTTCAACTCCATTTTCAAGGAACTACGAACCTACACTCCAAGGTCTCTTCGTTCAGCAATACTCCCCAGGATCGTACCATTAAGTGTATAAGTCCTGCCCTGATTTGTCTTTCTAAAATGTACCACCTCACATTTATCTAGATTAAACTCCATTTGCCACTCCTCAGCCCATTGCCACATTTAATCCAAGTCCCATAGAACTCCGAGGTAACCTTCTTCGCTGTCCACTACACCGCCAATTTTGGTGTTATCTACAAACTTACTAAGCATACCTCCTATGTTCACATCCAAATCATTTATACAAATGACAAAAAGGAGTGGATCCAGCACTGATCCTTGTAGCACTGCTGGTCACACGTGACCAGTCTGAAAAGCAACCCTTCACCACCACCCTCTGTCTTCCACCTTTGAGCCAGTTCTTTATCCAAATGGGTAACATGCCCTGTATTCCTTGTGATCTAGCTTTGCTAACTGGTCTACCATGACAAGCCTTGTCAAACCTCTTACTGAAGTCCATATAGATCATGTCCACCATTCTGACCTCATCAATCCTCTTCATTACTTCTTCAAGAAACTCAATCAAGTTAGTGAGACATGATTTCCCACACACAAAGCCATGTTGACTATCCCTAACTAGTCCTTGCCTTTCCCATTACATGTAAACTCTGTCCCTCAGGATTTCTTCTAATGTCTTGCCCACCACTAGTTCTAAGCTCACCGGTCTATAGTTCCCTGGCTTTTCCTTACCACCTTTCTTAAATACTGGCACCACGTTTGCCAGCCTCCAGTCTTCTGGCACCTCACCCACGGCTATTAATAATACAAATAATTAAGATGGTGAAGTCATTATATTCATCCTCTGTCATTATCAGCATGTACTTCCTAGCTAATGTTTCATGATGATTTAACTTTCTTGTAACATTGGTGGCCTGTTTGACTTTGAGCTGAGCGTCCACCCATACACGTCTCCATCACAATGAGTTCCTACTTTCACCTTTGTAACATCCTCATTTTACTGCCTCTAACTCAGCTCACCTGTTAATCAAGCCCTTGTCCATGCCATTGTCACCTTCGTATTTGCCCTAACTGAAGTGAAATCCGCCATCAATCACAGACATTACTTTGTCCTAACCTCTGCTGCCTGTATTCGATCTGTATTCGATCTGTAATAATTTACGATGGCTTGCAGCTCTCCAACTCCTTAAAATTAAACTTTTCATCCTTGTACTTAAATTACTTTTTGGTTTTGCTCCTTCTGACATATATCATATCCCTCAGCTTTACAATCTGCTAAGAACTCTGGGTTCCTCCAGTTGTTGTCTTTGTTTCTCCTCCATCTCCTTTATTAACTGTTGCAATTGCAACTTTAGTCATCTAGAAGTTACTCTCTGAATGATCTCCCTATGTTTCTACATCTTTTCAACATTGAAGTAGCTGTAGCTGCATCACAATGATACGGACAGAAGTCATATGACACCAGGTTATAGTTCAACAGATTTATTTGAAATCACAAGTACTGTTCCTTCATCGGGTGAAGTTAAGAAAAGCGCACAGTTACAGTATTTACAGGCAGAGGTCAAAAAATCATACAAATAGTGTGAATGGAGCATCGACTGACTGAATAATAAATCTCTGTGTGAGATCAAAAATGTGAGATGGTGTGAGTAAAGTTTCAACAGCCAAACAGCAAGCGAGGGGATGACCTACAATCCAATTAATTGAGCCAGAGAGATAATTACAAAAAATTAACAATAAGGTGGCACTGGAGACAAACTAAATGACTGGAATAGCATGATAGGCATAAGAGTCACAGGCCAAGGGTCTTACCTCTAAAAAGTAACCAAAAACTGTACAAATTGCCTTCAAATAAGCGCCAAACCTTAAACAGACCATTGCTCACAGCAAACTACCCAGCCTTTGGGAGAACAACAACCACAACACCACACAACCCAGCCATGGCAACCTCTGCAAGACCTATCAGATCATCGACAAGGATACTACCATCATACATGGGAACTCCATTCACCATGAACACGGCAGGTACTCGTATGACTCAGCCAATGTTGTCTGTCTCATGTTGCAGGCAAAGATGCCCCGAGTCATGATATATTGGTGAGACCATGCAGATGCTACTGCAACGGATGAATGGACACTGCACAGCAATAGCCAGGCAGGGATGTTCCCTCCCAGACAGGGAACACCTCAGTGGTCAAGGGCATGCAGCCTCCGATCTTTGGGTAAGCATTCTCCAAGGCGACCTTTGGGATACAGAACAATGCAGAATCACCGAGCAGAAACAGATAGCCAAGTTCTGTACCCATGAAGACAGCCTCAACCATGATCTTGGGTTCATGTTGCATTACATGTAGCCCCACCACACTTCTGTATTTGTAAAATTTTCCTTTCTGTCCTGTTTTGATACCAACACCTTGATAACTTGCTATGATCACCCTACTTTAATTAGTTTGTACAGTTTTGGATTCCTCATTACTTTGCTTAGACCTTTGGCATGCAAGTCTTATACCTATCATGTAATTCCATGTTGGTCTCCAACACCACCTTATCTCTAATTTTTTGTAATTATCTGAATTAATTAGATTATAGTCATCCCTTCACTTGCTATTCAGCTGTTGTCACAAAGTTAGTCCCTTGTTTTCTAAAAGCTGTTCCTTGGCTCAAGGAGACTCTGTCCTTGATATTTTTCAGAGGGGCAATAAACCAGGCCGGACCGCAATCATTTTGGTTTGGTACAGAGATGAAAAGGACTTTGAAAGCCCTTTTGTTTATACGTAAACAGATGAGACTTAAGGCCAAAGTGGCCATGTTTTAGAAATGACCTGTATAAAGAGAGGGGAGTGGTTAGCTCTTCAGCTGGGTAAAAACAAGGACTGCAGATGCTGGAAACCAGACTCTAGATTAGATTGGTGCTGGAAAAGCATAGCAGGTCAAGTAGTATCCAAGGAGCAGGAAAATCGATGTTTCGGGCAAAAGCCCTTCATCTTTAGCTGGGCTGAGCTGAGCTGTTTTTAGTTCAGTCTGAACTGGGACATTCAACAGGGAGCTGTGTGGAAACTCTCTCTCTTTTCTGCCCTTCAACCTGTAAGCATATGTTCCATTTATACTGGGTTTTTGGGCGACACGGTGGCTCAGTGGTTGGTACTGCTGCCTCACAGCACCAGGGCCCTTGTTCAATTCCAGCCTCGGGTGACTGTCTGTCTGTGTGGAGTTTGCACATTCTCCCTGTGTCTGCATGGGATTCCTCCGGGTGCTTCGGTTTCGTCCCACGGTCCAAAGATGTGCAGATCAGGTGAATTGGCAGTACTAAATTGCTCATAGTGTTAGGTGCATTAGTCAGAGGAAAATGGATCTGGGTGACTTACTCTTACGAGGGTCGGTGTGGACTTGTTGGGCCAAAGAGCCTGTTTCCACACTGTAGGGAATCTAATAAAAATAAAGGAAGTTTGCTTATTGGGACTGTTGTGTGTATTTGGAACAGCATAATTATGTCTACCTGGATAGGTTGACTTCTGTAGAGTTTTTTAATTCTATTCTTTGTGTTTCATTCTGTGATTTTGTGAATACATTTTTTTGTCTGTTTTAAAATCTAGTCGTCAACCTAGCTAACTTACACTGGGTAATTTTCACTGTACACTTACTGAAACAAATTGCAAGGTTAGGTCTAGGCTGCCTGCTTAAGAATGTATTGAGTAATCTGGCTTAGTCCATAACACTCCTAACACTTTCCTCACACCGTCTGACACTTTTGATCAACTGCAGAGATGTATTATTCAACTTGTCAACACTCAATTCATACCATTTGTCTGATTTTTTAATCTTTTTGCCCATTGATCTCACTGGAGGAGAAAGTGAGGACTGCAGATGCTGGAGATCAGAGCTGAAAATGTGTTGCTGGAAAAGCGCAGCAGGTCAGGCAGCATCCAAGGAACAGGAGAATCGACGTTTCGGGCATAAGCCCTTCTTCAGGGTCTCATTGATCTCACTACCTATAAATTCTGTGCCTTTGTGCTTTCCTTCATACCTGATGAAGGAACAGTGCTCCTAAAGCTTGTTATTGTATAATGGTCAACATTTTTTCTTTGTTTATCAAGTATTTGATGTCTTATATATTAGCACTACATATATGTAAAGTCAAAGTTTAGTTTAAATAAGGATGTCTAGAGTTAGTCACCTTCAGATTATGGGTCAGGTAAGCTTATCTTTGGACAAACTAAGATATTCGTCTCACAATTGTGGGCTTCACTACTGGAACTGTTTAAGCATCTTGTACCATTCCTCAATTAGAGGACTTGATTTTTTTTTTTCCCCTGGCATTTTCCCCATTACTATTTCCACTGCCTGAACAATGAAGCTTGGAACTTTGTGTGTGGATGTTCTGCAGAAACTGGAAACAGATGGGAAAGCAAAAGGACTATTTGTTCACAGAATGACTGCAGCTATTCATCAGTGCACACATGAAAACAGCAGCTGTAAAGTTCACAGAATGACTTCAGTGATGCAGTGCTTGTTCTGAATTCAGATTGGTGGTTTTGTTTCACTTGATTTTTTTCAGCTGAATGGAATCCATTAAAATGAAAACAGTTTTGCATAAGATGCATGCTCTGGATTCTTTTTGCGATCTCAACATATTATTTCTCTAAATACAGACAAAGTTGCTGGCTTTTGTGCTGATGAAAACCATGAGAGTAATATTAATCCCAAAAAGCAAGTGCAATTGGATGGGATGTTCAAATGTCAATCCCAAACTCAACCTGCCTCAAACCCATCTATTTCTCTGAATGTACCTACACACATCCCACTAATCGACAATACCAGAACCTCATCACTCCATTGATCATGGATCTTGCGATCATGGAACACTACCCCTCCGCATGATAACATACACTCCCACTAAGCCAACCAGTTATCACCAATACCCCTCATGATCACCAACCACCAACCTCTACGATGATCAATGCTCTTTCAACACCCTCCAGCCACCTATCCTCTCCAATCTCTGGCTCTGGTCTCTCCCTGACCTGTTACCCAAAATACCACAACTCTACCTCAAGGAGATACCTCAATAGGAGATTGACCTATTATTGGGCTGTTGCGTCTCCTTGAGTCGTAGAGAAGTTCAGACCCAGCACTTAGGTTAGCTTTCAAACAAAAAGAAAACACTCGCAGTGTGATGTTCAAACAAAAGACATTCCAAAAATCGCAACCAGAGCTCTCTCCTCCTACTTGGAAGTCCTGCCTCATAAATATCAGGGCAAGAGTTCAAATAAAACAGGCAATTTAAACATAGCCATGATACAATTTGTTACCCTGTGACTTTATTTCTGGAATGGTAAGATGAGCGGCTGGAAATAGATGATATACGTTTTGGGTTTGGGGGGTTATAATTTGTGTTGAACCCACTCTTAGTGAGAAATACACAAAGTGTATGCAACCACCTTGTATGAATTTGTGACATAAACTCATCTTTCCACTGCTGAAGCAGGCAGCCCAGTTGTAATATTTCTAGGCAGTGTGGTCCAGGCTATCTGCTCTTAAATAGAGCTCTGGATAAAAGGAAAAATGGATTAAAGGATTGCTGGCTGCAGCATAAATTCTTGCTGGAAGGACAGAGGGATTCTGGAATATGGAAGTGACAAGGATGTCTGCAACTCTTGAGTGCTATGGAGGCATAGTACTGCTGTATCATGGTTCTGGCTATGACAGGTTGTGTAACTTTTTTTGTAACATCTAATGTATCGGCTAACACACCTTCATCCTGCTATCTGGTAAGATAAGCAAGGTGCTGATGATGTGATCTTGGGATTCCTGAATCCTACCACAATCCTGTTCTCTGACACCAGCTTTTCCCTTCTGAAATCCTGCTTTCAGACACTCTGATACAATCAGCAGCTCAGGTACAGGCACGTATCATGGAAGCTTGTAGACAGGATCAGCGTGTGGTGAGGGATATATGTTGCTTTGCTTGTCAGCTCACCAAAGGTGAAGGTGGCAGGCAAGACCTCGTTACAGGACTCAGAGGAAGATCTTGATGGGACAGCATCCAGAACAATGCCGAATGGGCACACACACAGAAATATTGCTACATCATCTTGCAAAAAGACTGAGTCCTGTCACTGCCAAGGAGTGTGTGGAAGTCCAGCTCCAACTTGTCAGATGGGATTGCGAATAACTGGTTCTCTTCCCTCTGCTGTATTTTCCCATCACCTTGCAGAACCAGAGGCACTGAAATAGCAGTTTCCATTTCTATGGCAGCTTTTTTATGGATAGGTCAAATACTCTCCTGCTAACCTGCTCTGGCAAAACTCCAAAGGCAAATTCAAGAACTCACCAGAACATCTCCAGTAACACTCGGGGATATTTTCAGACACTTTGCAAAATAAAATTTTCCAAAGATTACTCTACTGACAATTTGGAAGCCTGTCCTTTTGAATACTGCTGAGCCCACCTTGCATCAGCACCCTTCCTTCCTCATTATTAAACAATGCAGGTTGGACCTGCCCATGCACTGTCTGAACATGAGGTCTTCTCGTCACATCACAATTGGACTGTGTGGCATTAGGATGGCATCAATTCCTCTGGCATACACACAAAACACACCTCTGTATGTCTGCATGTTCCAGCGCCCTGGGAAATGGTGGATGGCAATAGAAACTGTCACACTATTGAATTTCTCAGACTAGGCACCTTCAGTGATTTGAATACTACCATGGAATTTATGTTTGACTCCAGAATACCAGAATGTTGAGATAAAATTCTTCTCTCCAACAGATGGAGGTGTCACATGAATTAATTCTGGCAGTGCCAACCCTATTCCTAATGTATGCAAATCTGCAGTCAAAAATTGCTCATTACTTTGACACTAATTGTTGCTACATTGGCAGGCACAATTGCTATTGCAAATGGAAATGTAATTGTAGTGCTTGCCTGAATTTGGAACAAACTTACAATGTGAAGCAAAGAACTTGTTGTTTCAATGCATGATTGAGGTGTAATCTGTTAGTCTGAGAGGTAATGTTGACAATGGATAGAAAGATTTTAAAATATTCCATTTTCTAACATAGATCTTTCTGACTTTAATAAGTAAATTCATTCACTCATATAAGTGTATAAATAGCCTGCAGCAAGTTCTATTATATTACAATCAACGTTTTGTTTGCATTCAATCTACACTGATGATCATCGACAATGTCGAACACTCTTGATGTTCACTCTTGGGAGGACAGCTGAGTGTCCTGTTCATATGGGACCAAAAGCTAGGCAATTGTCATCAGACCTCGAGCAGTAGAGTGCACATTTGAAGTCATTCAATAAGTGTCTTATAATTAGACATGATTTTTTCAATCAGAAAAATCGTTCTGTATGTTAATTGGGCAGCTGCTCCAGCATCACTGTTGTTATCCTTACCTTCTGCAACTGAGAACAAGTTGCTATCCTTTTCCAAATATTTTACCTACCTAGCTCATTCACTCAGACACTCACATACACACACAGATATGCACTTTGAAGTTTCATTGTTCAATTTAAACTTACTTCTTTAAGTAATGGTTTACTCTCAAAAATATGTGTTTTATTTTTGCGCCCTTCAATATGGCTGACATCAATGCTGGCAAACTGAGCAGGATCTCATTTAATGCATTGACTGTTAGTATAAAAGATTTGCCAAATAATAGTTGAAGATTAACAGCAAGGTCTCTCTCCTTTGCACTGTTAATACATCTGTTTTTCTACAGCTCAGAATAGTACCACTCATGGCCACATACTTACTTCAGACCTTATTCATTATTGTGTCCTATGGATGGATGATGCTAAAGTAAGGGCATTTTAGTTTCGCAAGTGCACAAATCAGACTTCACTTGACAATAATACAAATATTGTTTGCCTGAAAACAGTCAAGTTATTAAATGCGGTGAATATTCAGAGATATGAAGGCTGTACTTTTTCCAGAGGTCTGGCCAGAAACCTTGAAATGTGAACAATTTCTTGTTTTATTCATTTATGGGATGAGGGCGTCATTGACTAGATCAGCATTTATTGTCCAGAGGGCATTTGAGAATCAACCACATTGCGATGTGTGTAGAATCACATGTAGGCCAGACCAGGTAAAAATGGTAGTTTCCGTCCCTAATAGGTTTTTTTGACAATCAATTCCAGATTTTTTAAAATGGAATTCAAACTCCACTATCTCCCATGGCAGGATTCAAACTGAAGTCCTCAGAGCATTAGCTAGGTCTCTGGATTAAATTCCAGCAATAATACTATGAGGCCATAACCTCCTTAATGTGGATGTCCTGATGAATTTATAGGCAATAAATCATTTATTGTTTTTTTTTGTGTTATTGTTAGTATTTAGTCATACTAAATACTAAGTAAGACAGGCACACCTACAGAATGGAGCAGAGGGAGATCAGCAGAGGTTGTGGATGGAAAGTTTGAAGCTTGTGTGACTGGAAGGTCAGGTGCAGATTGTGGAGGTCAGGTTGCAGAGATCGGGAGAGTAAGACTGATTGCAGGGAGGAAAGGTGGTTTGTTTGAGAGACTAGGAAGAAGCACTTCTGCATCTTTTGGTCACAAGCAGAAATAGGGCAGGAAAGTGAACACGAGGAATGCTGGATCAGCCATTTTCCTATTGAATGGCAGAGTAGGCTGAACAGGCTAAACAGCTTACTCCTTTCCTATATCTTATGGTCTTATAGTCTTCATCAGTGCCAGAAAATTACTTTCTGGCTGCATTTGGCCCTTTTTGTTCCTGTTCACCTGTTGGGATTCTATTGTCTTTGTGTGTTCATATCAATGTTTCCAGACAGTAGTGTAGTCTGGTTTACTTTGGTCTGATGTCTAATCTGTTCTAACTCTACTTGTGCTGTGATATTTAGACTCAGTGATTTCCATCTTTGAGACAACATTGCAAGGTTGCTCCCGGGTCTTGTAAACTTTATGGAATACAATTTGCGAGAGGTTGGACTTCAAAACAACAGAGGAAGAATGCCCACTATATGCATTCGAGATGATCAAAGTCTGCATTTTGTTTTAATGATGCCTCACTTGAGGTACTACTGATTCTTTATGAAACAGAGAGAGATATATATACTCCACAACAATGAGAGGATGAAATTAATAAAATGCAAAGAAACTGGTAGTTATAAGTAGGCAGCAGGAACATTGTATTTTGCTCTTGCATTCTGAAAAAGAAGTGATTTAAAGACCTAAACAATTCAGGAAAGTTGAACAGAGTTGTGTATGTACCTACCTGTTATTGCGCACATTACCCCACCTCCCTCACTCTACTTTGTTAAGCCTACTCCCAAACATCACTCTTCACATCTATCACCTGCCCTTCCCATTCCTCACTTCACCATCCATCCACCCATCAATAACATTCACTCTCATCTTTCTGTGATATCACGTTCATTCCTAATAGTTATCCTTACCAAATGCACACCATCCAATGAGTGAATGCATGACAACATTCTTTTCCATGTTGCATGATGTAGAACAGAAAGCTAGGAAAGGAAGAGAACCAAAGAGATTCTTCAGAGTTCGCAAAGCTCATAACTAACTGCAGAGGAGGAGGAGGAGCTGGTGCTCAGTGGTGTTTTGGCAACTCTGGCATTTGGGGCTGGAGAGCAGGTGGCACAACTAGCGTTCAGTAATCCATTAGTCACTGTGTTGACCTAATTTCAGAACAAGTGAAATGTAATCAATCTCTTGGTGATAAGTTATTACATTACCATATTCTTGCCATCAACTCGTTCAGATACTCACAATTATAGGTCCAGTCAGAAAAATTGTTAGGTTTTCACCTGATGATACATAGTTTATGAAAGCATAAAACCAGATAGTATTGGCAAAGTACTCTTTGGAAAGTCTGCATTGAAGGACACAATCCTCTCAAAGCTCTGCTCAGGTCGACATAGCTGCTTAAAGTCAGAAATCATGAGGATAAACATGTAGCAGCAGCAGAGGATGTATGATGTACTAACACATCTTACAAACACTCTGACTATCAGAGAAAAGAAAGAGTCTGGTTTAAGCATGAGTGGAATGTTGGTATAAGACTTTGTGCTGCTATCTGCTTACATAGCGGCAGTAGGCACCTTCATGGAATATCTAAATTGGCAATCATATGCACACCTTGTCCATGATCTTGCACATTCTGGATGCTAGCATGTCTTCTACCTTAAGATGGATGAGGAGAGTACACAAGCAGGAGGTAATAAAGAACACAGCAAGCCAGGCAGCTTCAGGAAGTGGCGATGTCGACATACCTCAAGTTGGATGACAGATAGTATAGCCATGTCCTTATAGGCCACAGTGATCTGCAGTAAAGTGTTTGAGAGTCCTATCTGTAAAGTGTGACTGAGCCGTGAAGGGGGTAATGGCAAAAGTGATATGAAAGTGAAAATTCAAAATGTCATAGTGGTACCACCCTCTTAGTTGGGCACCACATATGCAGCTTTGTGTCCCATCACTGCAGTTGGAACAGTCTCTGGAGGGGCCACTGCAATGAAAGGTCATTGCCACAAACTTCTCAGTATTACAACAAGATCCTGTGTAGCCTGCTTCTACGTGATTGAACCCAGAACAGGCTGACTCAGACGTCATACTGCTATCAACTGAAACAAAGCTGCCAGGTCAAAGGTGGCTGGGATTAAAGAGCAACTGGATAAAACAGTCAGCTGAATTATGAGATTTTACCCTTTTAATAAAAATGCAATTGAGGAACTGATAAAGCCTTGAGCTTGTGCTCACACAGTGGGAGGGAGAAGCAAAGAAACAATTTTCTTACTGTCATAGGGGAAGAACTGCAATCTGCTGGAAAGAAGAAAATTTAAGTTGTCTTAGCTCAAAGGAAAGATCAGTTTTCAAAAAAGCAAACAAATGAAATTATGTACAGAGATTGGAGAGGCCAGGGTCAGAGAAGAGAATCTATAAAGGCTATATCAGGAGTAGGAAAGGGAAAAGGAAAGCTCCCTTAATGATGAAGGAAGTTTCCTGTTTGGGTTGTGAGCCAGGCAGCACTGTGGGTAATCTGACTAGTCCTACCACTTGGAAAATTGTTTATAATTGGACTCAAATAAGGCCAAGGCGATCAATTATGAGCCAATTTCACATGAAGTTGTGCCTTACACCAAGTCTGGTCTTGGGAGGCACATTTTGGCTTAATATCAGGTTCCTAGTGCCCCATGGGAAATTGACCTTTCTTCAGAATTGATGCTGCCAGACAAGAGAGAAGTAACTGACTGCAAAAAAGATTTTTTGCATCCACCACAGAGAACAGATGCAATTTTTGTTTGAAGCCTCATCGGAAAGACAGCAATTTTGACAGTGCACAGGTCTCTTAGTACTGCACTGGTGTATTAGCTGAGATTTTATGCTCAGATCTGTGGAATGAGCCTTGAACCTTCAACTGGCTGACTGAGAGTATGCTAAGATCGACTGAGCAAAGTTTAGCAGGACAAAGGTGTTGAAATGATCAGCCAGAAGATAACACATTTCATTCAGCCGGACAAAGGTGACTGGAAGTAAAGAGCAGCTGGATGGAGCTATCAGCTGAACCAATAGGTTTTAACCATCTTAAACGGATGTAGTCAAGGGAAGTGATAAGTCCTGAACAGGTGATTTGGTGTTTGGCAGATAGGAGAGGCAGAAAAAAAACTGAGTACACATCTTAGCATTTTGATCAAACAAAAGGAGATCGCAAATCTGGAGGAAAGCAAAATAAAATGAGAAAAAGCTTTATTAAATTTAAAATGAAATGAAGTTAGTTAAGTTAAATGAAAATAAATTTTAAGTGAAGTGACCAAAATCATGAACAGTTTTGATCGAACAAATAAAGGGGGACTTTCTCCAGTGACAGTAGGGTTGATAACTAAAGGATATAGGTTTAAGGTGATTGGCAAAAGAAAACAAGACAAAATCAAGAAGCCATTGTTTACTCATCAATTTGTATTAAACTGGAATACACTAACTGCCTAAATGGCAGTAGGTTCAAAAGCAACAGGTGAATAAGGGCAAAGTACAGTGGATATTGATATCTGAAACAAACTCAGAATGCTGGAGAAACTCAATGCTGGACAAACATCATCTGAGATGAGAAAAACAGTTGACTTTTTTTGCTTGGTATGACCCATCAGAAAAGAAAGACAAGTTATATTCAGAAGAGAAGTGGATAAATTCTTGATGGAAAATGACAAACAGCACAATGAGTAATGAGAAGAGAAAAAGAGTTAATTGTTTGTTCCAGTAAATAGATTCCACAGATACAACGGGCTGAATGGTCTCTTCCTGCATTATGTCATTCCATTACTCTTCATTCTATAATGCTGACAGAATAGTAAATTGTTTTATAGTGTCATCCAGTGGTCAGAGCCTGCCACTGTAAGCAGTTCTTAGAATTTTCCAGCAGCATTTTACTTGAAAAATCCTGATACACAAGTACTCAGGCAAGCATCTTACAACATGTCATGTGTATGTGTATATTTAACGTTGCACAGACCACAGGACATTTTGACAGGATTTAAAAATGCAAATAAGTTATCAAATATTTATCAATAGATTGTGCGATAATCCAGCATGATTAGGGATCTAATTTAAGTGCTAGTCACACTATGAGTAAAAACAATACTGACACATCTGTTGCCATTAAGGGGTTTTCCAATATGCTCTAGTATTTCAGTTATAACAATGTTTTGTTCACACATCTCATTGCTTTAACTCCCAGCTGTGTCACTCAGGCAGAATATCATAACAAATTGAAATCAATTGCTTAAAATCAGTTTAACAAATGTGCCATGAAGTGTTGGCTCTTGTGAGTGGTAGCTATTAATTTTCATGTTGCATTTTGTACTAGTTTGGAACACATTGTTTAAAGAAATGTTTTCATCCCAGGGGTTATTAATGAACAACGTTTCAGCAGGCTATATGTTGGTCATTTTCCAAATGAGCATAAGAATGAGGAGCAGGCCTTTGGGCACTGCCAGCACCAATATTCAAGAAACTCATTGCTGATCTGATTGTGGCCTCAACTCCACATTCCTGCCTGAACCCCAAAATCCTTGATTTCCTTGTTGGTCAAACATAGAAGAATGAAGGACCTTGATCTTTAATCTCTAAGATTTTGGAATTAGGAAATAATTTTATCTGCCACGATAATTTCAAAAATGGGGCTGTGATCATGGATATTGGTAAGGGAGGGATTTTGAGCAAGATTTTAAAAGCACGTTGAAAACTGGCAAGGCAAATTGTTAGGGCACATGATGTGAGTGAACAATACAGCAAAGAAATGGGCCCTTCATCCCACAATGGTGTTAGCAAGGAAAACAATGGTGGAGTGGTGAGGTTACAAAATGCTTTTAAGTGAGGAGCTAACTAAGAAAAAGTTAGATAAACCATGACATGAAGTCATAAAAGTATGAATGAGGAGCTCAATGGAATGAATAGGAGGAAGAGGGAGGTACGACAAGATAGGTGAAATGTTACAAAATGGAAGAAATTATTGTGTTGTGATGTTTGCAAGGCAAAATTTGAACTCAAGATTCAGTCATGGATTTATATTGTGAAACTTCAGACTTTCTGTAAGTCAAGTTTGATGAATTTGATGAAGTCAGGGTCAGAATGATATATCCTCTTATTACAAGCCAAAATAAATAGAAATATGGGCTTATTCATACCTTAGTATTAATTGACAATTGGCGAATATAGCAACAGTATTATGACTGATGAAGAGACAGTATTGTTGCTTAATGTGGAAGCTATGTTGTTTCTGGATGATATTCTCAACATGTAGCACATAAAGGTTGAGGTTGAGGTGAATTGGGGTGAGGACCCTGGAGTACAAGCATTGTCTTACAACACAGCATGAGGAGCTATTTCAGCCGATGTACATGATTCTTCTTTTTCAAAAAGCATTAGAAAAGAACAAATTGCCATCACATATGTGGACTGGAAAGGAAGAGCAAGGCTGCCAAGTTACACACAATACAATCTGTTTTGTTCAAAGATATTGATTGAGGGATAATTATTGAAGTGAATACCAAGATAAAATATATTCACAGGAGAGACTAGACTCAGTTTAACATAGCATTCAGAAGGTGGAATCACTGATAGTACTTCAAATGGTGCTCTGTAATATAAATCTGATTGTATAAGCCGGCTGCAGGAATAGGAGTTGTGTCCAGACCTTTCTGATGAGAGTGTTAACACTGACATTAGAACACTAGGAACGGGAGTAAGCCATTCATCCTTTCTCATTGATTCTTTCTCTTTAACTGGAACGAATATTTGCCGAATGTTATGAGCAATGTTCCCTCTATGCCACGGACCTGCACGTGTGCATAGACGCTCTGAGGATCCATGGACCACAGTCGCTGTCAGTTGTTCTGGAAGTCACTGCTGCACACAAAACTCAGAAGAAAATAAAATTAGTAGGAACACTGATGAAATATCTGCTTCAATGTCTGCTACTGCTTGTCTGATGATCTTTCTCTTAGTCTGTTTTTCCAGCCCATGTTAGACAACTTTCCTTCATAGCTCGGTAATTGATTTCCCTGGCCTGAGCTGAATTTGAAATTGTATCAATTTGCGATTGCTAACTCCTACAGGATCCTTAACTATGAGATTTCTGATTAATCTTACTTCGTTACATATTACTAGACCTAGAATAGACTGTTCCACATCAGGTTGTGCAATGTACTGCTCTAAGAAACGATCCCTGATACATTGTATAAATTTGTCCACCTGTTAGCCTTCTCCATTAGATTTGTCTGGTCAATATGCAGAGTACAATCACTTATGATGTTGGTAGTGACCTTGTCATAAGCCTACATCACTTCCGGATTATACTTTGTCTTCCAGTTCAGCAACTCTTCAAGGAGGCTATGGTATATTAGTAATGCCACTGGAATCTGAGCTGCGTGACTCTATGATTATTATGTAGAGCAACAGGTCAATGTTCTGGAGGCATGGTTTCAAATCCTTCCACAATTTCAATTCTTAAAAAAATCTAGAATAAAGATCTAGACCAATGTAACCACTGTTGATTGTCATAAAAACCCATCTGGTTCAATTAATGTCCTTTAAGAAAGGAAATCAGTCTGGCCTGCATGTGACCCAATCCCCAGCAATGGTAGTTGACTCTTGACTACTCTCTGGACAATTAGAGATGGGCAATAAATACTGGCTTAGCCAACAACGCCCATATCCCATGATTCCCACGCATGACTTATTTCCTTTGTTATTCATTATTTCCTGTAACGTTGATTCCATGTCACAGTCTATTGCATCTATATCGCTATTCACCACTGCACGGATATCTTCCTTTATAAAGAACATTAATCCACTTCCTTTTCCTTTTCACCAATTCTCCCAAAATATTGAATACTCTTGAATATTGGGTTCCCAGTCCTGGTCACCCTGTGTCTCTATAATAGTTGTCAAATCATATCCATTTAGTTTTATTTGTGTAGTCAACTTGTTTATCTTCTTAGAAATGCTATGTAAATTCAGATAAAATTCAAATACTGCTGTGGCATTTTACCATTAATACTTATTCAGATACTAATTTCTGCTGCATTCTTTTGGTTATATTTTCTGCCTGCTTCCCATCACACGTGGATTATCATTTGTCCTCTTCACCACCCAGCACCTCTGCTCTCCCATTCCTTTTTGATTTGTTTAAAACTTGCATCCAATTGAATTTGTCCCCCAAATAATTTGTTTGTGGTCATCTTGAGGAGGACCTGCTCGAGGAAGATTGTGTGTTCAGTATTCAATCTTCCTTTGCAATGGTGCAGTGAAACCTGCAGTTCTGTGAGTCTTCATGACACTCTTCCTCCCTCAGCCAGCAACAAAATGAAACTTCTGGCTTCTGTGTAGTTGTAGGCATCTAAGATATGTAACCCAATTGTTCAAATAATGGAAGCTCCCTCTGTTCCTTCACACTCCAAAAATGTCATTCAGTACTAAACGTCCCTGAAAGGCACAATCCTTAGTTAAGTGCTCAGACCAAGCACCAAGCAAGTTTGGAGTCTATAGGAACAGTAGCATCGAAAAAAATATTTATTTTCAAAATATTTGCTCAATTGTATTTTGAAGACTACTCGGCACTATAACCTCTCTTATTAAGCTGTTTCAACAGGCAATCAAGCACTTGGTAAAATACCTCTCCACATCCTACCAAAATCTATCTTTTCTCAGAAAAAAAGTGTATAAGCTCAATTATCACTTTTAAATCTAAGCTGACTATGACTTGCTTAGAGTTTATGATTTGCCTTCTCATGCTCACAAATCACAACAGAGGAAAGAGTTTATAATTATAGCTTTATGTAAGTTATAATGGAGTTGCAGCGAAATGTATCAAAAGGTATATGCAGAGTACAGAAATTATAATGAAATGCACTGAATATAATTTACAATTTGTGATAGAGTGCATTAAAATTCTAATGGAGTATATCAAAGTAGGGAAGAGAAAGCAGCATTATTGCATATAAATATAAAAAGGTAATTAGAAGAGGGAATTGCATTGGATAGTTTTGTGAATAAGTAATAGAAAGAGTAGATAAAGGTAATGCTGTAGAATATTTCGATTTTCAAAAAGGTCTTTAAGAAGGTAACATATAGTACACTCATTACTAAGGTCACAGCATTCTGAACCAAGGTGAAAACAGCACAAATAAGTATCAAAATGCCTAAAAAGTAGAAGTCAGAGAATTGGGGATAAGGCTAATTCTTTAAAAAATGGAAAGTAGTTTGGCACAATGGTGAGGACCGAAGGGCCTGTTCCTGTGCTGTACATTTCTATGTTCTACATTCTAAGCAGTGTTTTACAAGGATCAATATTGTGGCGATAGGAGTTCACTATTTGCATATCTATCTTTTGTTCAGGAATCAGAAATACAATTCAAAATTTGGGAAAAACATCAAAATAGAGTATATAATAAAAACTGAACAAGACTACAGCAAAGGCCTACAGATTGCAGTCAGTGAGTGGGCCCAATACGGACTTCAATCAGGCGGCATCTCTAAAAGATAGAGTAGGCTTGTCACTCTGTTGGCTGAACTTCTTTCTTTTCTTTTTAGTTCTTTTCTCATGCTTTTTTCTTTTTACAAGTTTTTAAAAAACTTTTTCTCTGCTAACATACCTTCTGGAGAGATACAGTAGTGGCGGCTGTATCGGGCTCACTGAATTTGGCTGTCAGCTAGAAGCCCAGTGCGAGGCAGTGTCTGGGGGCCTGACCCAGAACTCTCAGCGAGTTCCCAAAGGCCAATGTGCAGACCGCAGGCGAGACTAGGGAATGGCGCATGGACCAAAGGACAGACCAAGACCTGGTGCTGATGGTGCCTGGATCGGGACTTTGCCAGCCTGTATACCCAGGAGCATCCCTTTCCTGATGAAGGGCTTTTGCCCAAAACATCGATTTTCCTGCTGTTCGGATGCTGCCTGACCTGCTGTGCTTTTCCAGCATTACTCTAATCTTGACTCTAATCTCCAGCATCTGCAGTACCCACTTTCACCTAATTCCAGGAGTGTGCCCAACTCTGCAAATGAGGTTTCCTGGACATTTGCAGCAACAACAACAATATTGAACCAGTGAGAGGAAGGTATATCAAACTAGATGAGATCAAGCCCTTTAAAGAAGGCAGTCCCAGCATGACTAAGCACTTAAGAAAGACTGCAATGGTTGAACTTTTAGGTGTATTTCTTTATTTTTCGAATAATACTAAGAAGTATTGACATTTTTAACTTTTTTTATGTTATACTAAGAGCGACTGTAATATTTAACTTTTAAGTTTGTTCCTTATTTCTTTCTACCTTGTTCTTAAGTTTTTGTATCAAGGTCCTTGGACCTAAGATGACATCGTATGTGCTGAAAACTTTTCGCTGTACTCCTATACTTTGTACCAGAGTACACGTGACAATAAAGTCTAAATCTAAAATCTAAATCATTCTGAAAGAAATCATGCAACAACGTCTTGGGCCCATACATGTAAAGTTAATCACAGAAATCAGGAAATAGCTGTCCAATTTATCCCTGTTCTTCCACTTTACATCACTCATAGGTCAGCAAGAATTCCATTATACAAAATTGTGAAGTTGCTCAATTAATAACTAGATACTTACTAAATATGTCAGAAAAGGTATGGCTTGTATATTCAGGTGTGACAGAACATTTAATCATATGATAAATCTTACCTTTTGCCAAGTAAACCCCTGCAGCACCAAAAAAATTACTTTTGAAAATGGGGAGTCTCATTCATTGAGTCATACAACATGGAAACAAACTGTTCAGCCCAACCCATCCACGCCAAACAGACATCCCAATCTGGACCTAGTCCCATTTGCCAGCATTTGGCCCATATCCCTCTAAATCCTTCCTGTTCTTGTATGCATCCAGATACCTTTTAAATGTTGTAATTGTACCAGCCTCCATCACTTCCTCTGCCAGCTCATTCCATACATGCACTAATCTCTGCGTAAAAAAGTTCTTCTTAGGTTCTTTCTAAATCTTTACTCTTTTACCTTAAATCTATGCCTCCAGTTTTGGAATCCGCCACGCTAGGAAAAAGATCTTGGCTATTCACCCTACCCATGCCAGCTTCCTTGAACTCATGTCCACAGAACATTAACTTTGGCTTGTGAATTAAAAGTCCAATGATGCTACTGCAGCTTCACCATCTTTAAAATTATGGAAGTCTTTGATAGCATAGACATAGAGAATGTGCTGCCACTCAAAGGGAGACCAAATCTAGAAACCTTTGGTGTAATATATTAATTATTAAACCCAACAAGAAATTCAGATAGCTTTACAAAATGTGAAGATCATTCCTACAAGGAATAGTTGAGGGAAATAAGTTGGAGGTATATAAGATGCAGTAGATAAACATATAAGGGCTGCAGTAATGAAAGATATGTTTAAATGGTGAAATGAAAAAGGTGGGAGGACATTTATTGGATGTAGACTGGTTTGGGTGAATAGCCTATTTCAGGACTGTACAAACTAAGTAATTGTATGTTATTGCAATGGAGAAAATCAAAGTTCTAATGGAGCATAGCATGGTTTTAATGAAGTAAATCAAAGTTCCAATGGAGTAAATCAAAGTTATAATAGAATATATCAAGTTCTAATGGAGCATGTCAAAGTATAATGGAGTATGTCAAGTTTTAGTAAATTATATATCCTTCATTCTAGAAATTTAAAAAATCTTATTTCAAGGGTATCGATTGATATGTTATGTAAACAATTGGATATGAAGCACTGGGATTTGTTAGAAATAGATAATACCATATGATATACATTCTCTCACAAGCTGAACCCATATGATTGAATTACAGGAACTATTTGAACATATGGATTTATACAATATTTCGTCAACATTTGAAAAGAGACTGAATCTATGATGTTGCTTTGAAAGTATTTTCAACGCAACTATAAACATGTGATGGAATTAACTCATTTAAAGCACACAGATGTAATTTACCCATGGAAATATTGATTTTTCAATATCAGTTTGTCATGTACCCTGTTGCAATGGCAGCCTCTCCCACTAAGTCCAACTCTGCCTTTACCCTTCAGAGAGTGTGCAGAGTGCTAGCACACTACCACCATGAGTTTGGGATATCTCTCCTGAATTATGCCCTCTCTCCTATAAGCTGAAAAGATACAGATGAATGAGGAGTCTTCCATACTTCACCTAGTCCAGCATGTCATCCATAAGATATTGCTAATGACTCAGGGATACAACTCCCATGTGCATGCTACTGTGTACAGAGTTAGAGACCTAAGACTCGATAGCCACTCACCTTTACAAACTTGATTAGATCTGTGAAGTGCTTTCTACACTTCATCAACGAACATGTTCTTTCATGCCCTCTTCATCTGGCGAATTAACCATGGGAAATGCAGGGTTACAGGGGATAGGGTAGGGAGGTGGTTCTGGGTGGGATACTCATCAGAAGGTCAGTGTGGACTTAATGGGCCAAATGGCCTGCTTCCACACTGTAGGCATTCTATGATTCAATGATTCTATTTACAATTCCCCACGTTACAACAAATCCCTCAGTGAGATTCCCCAATTTTTTGTGGTTCCAGATGACAGAAGTTACAGAATGATGCTTGGATTAGTATCTGAGGTGACCATGACAAACGGATAGTAGGACATTGCAGCCATTACGTTGAATGGTAATGGTAGGGTTGATATTAGTGATTGATCAGTGATTTCACAATCCTTGGTTTTGCAGGTTAATTTAAATTCTTTTGCCTTGGTTCCTTTTGATTGCAGTTGACTGTTAGCACTCAGAGTGAGAGTTTGTAGTTTTTGTTTTCTTCAGCTGCAGTGCAGGAGTGTTTAATGTTGGTTTCCATGCTGTGATCTGCAAAACCCTGCTCTTTGATCAAACATTTTATTTTCCATCCTAATCTGATTTTTTTTCTATGTACATTTATTTGATTGCGTTACTACAAAGCACCTAAGGATATCTGACTGTGTTAAAAGTACTTTATCCATGCTTTTGCCATCATAGTATATCAGTTGGAAGTGGGTTAAAAGTCATGATTAAAACATATGGAACAACTAACTATGATTTTAATAATTTTCTCTTTCACAAACTTATACTACTTTCTGTGGTCTGGAACTTAAGTCTTTGGGGCTGTTGTTGCCACATTAGCAAATTCTGCCCACTGCATGGCTTAATCCAATTCCAGAAATTTTTTTAATTCATTCATCTAACGTTTATTGTCCCTCCTTAAATGCCGAAAGTCAATCACATTGCAATGGGTCTGGAGTCACATGTAGACCAGACCAGGTAAGGATGGCAGTTTCCTTCCCTAAAGGACATTAGTGAACCAGATGGTTTGTTCCTGACACTCGACAATGAATTCACGGTCACCTTGAGGCTCTTAATTCCAGATTGGTTTTTAAGGCAAAAAAAAGGAAAGAAACTAGATGGAACACCCAGCATTGGCTGAGGCACCCAAGCTGACAGTGACAAACACAGCTCTGGACCCTGCAAAATCTTGCTTGTTAGTATCTGGGGTTTTGTGCCAAAGTTGGAAGTGTTGTCTCACCGACTAGTCAAGCAATAGTCTGGCGAAATCATTCATAAACTTGGAATCATTATTGCATTTAATATCCCAGACGCCACCATCATCATCTCTATCCCACCGGTGGGCCTGACCCAACAAAAGAGGAGGCACAGTGGTATATAGTCAGGACACAGTTGTCTTGGGAGCCCTCAAAATTGACTAGGAGGAAGTGAGGACTGCAGATGCTGGAAATCAGAGTCGAGAGTGTGTGGCGCTGGAAAAGCACTGCAGGTCAGGCAGCATCCGAGGAGAAGAAGAATCGACATTTTGGGCATAAGCCCTTCATCAGGAATGAGGCTTGTGGGCTGGGGGGCTGAGAGATAAATGGAAGGGGGGTGAGGCTGGAGATAAGGTAGCTGGGAATACAATAGGTAGATGAAGGTGGTGGAGAAGGTGATAGGTCAGAGAGGAGCGTGGAGTGAATAGATGGGAAAGACAATGGATAGGTCAAGTGGGGGGTGCCAATTTGGAGGCTTGGGATTGGGATGAGGTGGAGGACGGGAAATGGGGACACTTAGTGAAATCCACATTAATCCTGTGTGGTTGCTGGGTCCCAAGGCAGAAGATGAGGCGTTCTTCCTCCAGGCATCGGGTGGTATGGGATTGGTGATGGAGGAGGCCCAGGACCTGCATGCCCTTAACACTTCAACTCCCCATCCCACTCCACCAAGGTCCCAAGGCAGAAGATGAAGTGTCTTTTCCAGGTTTCGGGTAGTTAGGGTTTGGCAATGAACCCGGCTCAGGATCTGCATGTCCTTTGTGGAGTGGGACAAGGAGTTGAAGTGTTAAGGGCATGCAGGTCCTGGAACTCCTCCATCGCCAATCCCTAACTACCCGACTCCTGGAGAAAGAATGCCTCATCTTCCGCCTTGAGACCCAGTAACCACATGGGATTCATGTGGATTTCATCAGTTTCCCCACTTCCCCTCCTCCCACCTTATCCCAGTCCCAAGCCTCCAACTCAGCACTGCCCTCTTGACCTGTTCATCATCTTTCCCATCTATCTGCTCCACCGTCCTCTCTGACCTATCACCTTCGCCCCAACCTTCATCTACCTATTGCATTCCCAGCTACCTTCCCCCGAAGCCTCACCCCCTCCCGCCCCGCCCCTTCCCATTTATCTCTCAGCCCCCTGGTCCATAAGCCTCATTCCTTAACACTATGGGCAATTTAGCATGACCAGTTCACCTAACCTGCACATATTTAGATTGTGGGAGGAAACTGGAGCACCTGGAGAAAACTCACACAGACACGGGGAGAATGCGCAAACTCCACACAGTCACCCAAGGCTGGAATCGAACTTGGGTCCTTGGTGCTATGAGGCAGCAGTGCTAACCACTGAGCCACTGTGCCACCCCATGGTTGGTGAGAGAACCACAAGATGGAATATTCTATTTAACCTCATCTTCCCAATCTGCTAGTCACAGATATGTTTATCTATGACAATAGAGTGGGGGATGTACAGAGCCATGAGGCAGCAGGATTGTATCCAAGCACAATCTACAGCCTTATGGGCTGGCATATCCTGTACTCATCCATAGCTACCAAGCCAGGGGATTAACCCTGGTTCAATGAAGAATGCAGGATGGCAGGCCAGGAGCAGCAACAGCGACCATGCATTCCACCATTTCGTTGGCACACAAGTAATCCTGTCTAGTGGCATCACTAGACAGTACTACTTGCGTGTCAATCAGCATAAGCAGCAGATGATAGAACTAAGCGATTCCACAAGCAACAGATGAGTTCTAAGCTTTGCAGTCCTGTTCTTTCCAGTTGTGAAAGGTGGTAGACAAATAAACAACATACTGAAATAGGAGACTCGACTGGTGGCAATGCCCAGCACAGCAGTGCAAAGGACAGGATGGAAGTATTTGCAAAATCTCCAGCCAGAAGTAATGAGTGGACAGAAGCAGAAAAAAAACAAAAAAAAAATCATGGCCGATCATCCAATTCTGTCCCCACTTTCTTCCTATAATCTTTGATCCCTTTAACCCTAACTAACTTGTTCTTGAAAGCATTCAATGTTTTTGCCTTATTTGCTTTTTATGGCAGAGAAGTCCACAGGCTCAGCATTGTCTGACTCTCCCTGTCTCAGTCATAAATAGCCTGCTGCATATCCCTAGACTGTGATCTTTGTTTCTGGATTCTTCAGTCATTGGGATCAACCTTCCTGTATTTACCCTGTCGAGCCCTGTTAGAATTTTGTAGGTTTCTGTGAGATCTGCCGTAAATGTTATAAATCTTGGGTTCCTCCAATGGTTTGCAGCATCCCAGATACCAGTCTTCAACCCATTCAATTTACTCCTTGTGATATCAAGTGACATCTAAAGGCACTGGATGTTGCAAAGGCCCTGACAATGATAGCAATAGTACTGAAGACTAGTACCCCAGAACTTGCTGCTCCCCTAGCCAAGCTATTGCAGCATAGTAACAACACTGGCGTTTACCTGACAATGTGGAAATTTCCCAGTTATGACTTGTACACAAAAAGCAAGAGGAATCTATACAGCCTATTACTGCCCCATCAGTCTACTCTCAATCATCAGTAAAGTAATAGAAAGGGTTATCAACAGCGCTATCAAGCAGAAATTTGCTTAGCTATAGCCTGCTCACTGATACACAGACGTTTTGCCAGGTCCATTCAGCTCCTGACTTCATACAGCCTCAGTTTAAACATGGATAAATGATGTGAACTCCAGAGGTCAGGTGTGACCAAATGTCCTTGAGGCAGCATTTGACCAAGTCTAGTATCGAGGAGCCCTACCAAAATTGGAATCAATAGGAATCAGGAAGGAAACTCTCCATTCATTGGAGTCATACCTGTCACAAAGGAAGATTCTTGTGGCTGTTAAATGTCAGTCACAGGCCCAACTATATTCAGCTGCTTCATTAATGACCTTCCCTCCATCATATGGTCAGAAGTGGGAATGTTCTCTGATGATTGCACAATGTTCAGTACCATTTGCAACTCTTCAAATACTGAAGAAATTCATGACCAGGACTGAATGGAGGAAGAATGGAAATGTTTTGTGGCTGGAGTTGCATATCCCTTACAGATCTTGCTGGCTTTCCTTCCATTAAGTGTTTTTTTTTCTTATTTTACATCTCCCCTGTGATAGCACTTCCAAAAGGTGTCTGTACAAGAGAGTTAGAGCCTAATTCAATCATTGTAACATCTGTTAAAGCTGAAATACTAAGTAGAACATATTGTTCGCCATATCATTTACCTATCAAATCTATACACATGAAGAATATTTTGCTTATATCAAAACAAGATCATACACAACTAGTCTACCAATATTTAATAGTTAGGCATCTCATCCTTACCAAACAGCTCTGAAATACATTGCATTCCCAATAGTTACACTTAAAAAAGGTCATCTGACTCCTCAACCACTGCAACACCAAACTATTCAAAAGATCCTCCAATTAAGATACTTTGTCTGTGAAATACATTTATTATTCAGCAATAAACAAATTTGCTTACAACTTGACTTCTGAAGCTATTCTCTTCATTCCAAATTGCTGACTTTCAAATGCAACCAAATGAATATTCAGAACACAAAGAGCAACTAAAGTAATGCTGGCAATGATTAGATGTCTTTCCAATCAGATTTTCCATTTGAAAGAAAAAGTTGACTTTACATTCTTCCTCATTAGTACATTGAAATTCAAAAACAGGATCTGATGAAAGATGTGCGGTGAAAAGTTACCTAATAGTATTTGATGACATCTTGAAGGATTTTTTCAAGATGATTTCAAGCAACCTTTATGTTATTTCAGTAATCTAGGCTGTCTTTGTATTACACAATAATTTATCTAATACACTTTTTATAAAACTATTCAAGCAGCATCAATGAAGGCATTGCACACAATGGTACCCTTCCATCTTGCAAGGTGATGATCTGTGCTGTGATGATCAATTCTATTAAGCATTGCTTACGTGTGGTTCAGGAGCCTTACTCTGGTTTGGCACCCTCTGACAGATTTGCCGAAGATGAAGGCAATGGGCTGAGAGCTGAAAATGTATTGCTGGAAAAGCGCAGCAGGTCAGGCAGCATCCAAGGAACAGGAGATTCGCATTTCGGGCATGAGCCCTTCTTCAGGAATGAGGAGAGTGTGCCAGGCACGTTAAGATAAAAGGTAGGGAGGAAGGACTTGGGGGAGGGGCGTTAGAAATGCGATAGGTGGAAGGAGGTTAAGGTGAGGGTGATAGGCTGGAGTGGAGGTGGGGACGGGGGCGGAGAGGTCAGGAAGAAGATTGCAGGTTAAACTGCAATTTTCTTCCTGACCTCTCCGCCCCACCCCCACTCCGGCTTATCACCCTCACCTTAACCTCCTTCCACCTATCGCATTTCCAACGCCCCTCCTCCCTACCTTTTATCTTAGCCTGCTTGGCACACTCTCCTCATTCCTGAAGAAGGGCTCATGCCCGAAACGTTGATTCTCCTGCTCCTTGGATGCTGCCTGACCTGCTGCGCTTTTCCAGCAACACATTTTCAGCTCTGATCTCCAGCCTCTGCAGTCCTCACTTTCTCCTAGTGGGCTGAGAGGTAAATTTTTCAATGGTGTTTGTTTTCGCTGTGCTCTTTTCTCGATTTTTAAATTTTTGATCACTTCTAATGCCCTCCAAACACTCAGACTCCAGAGATCACGGACATCAGTCACTGTCTTCCAGTTGTCAAAATCTTATTCTCACTTGCAAGTGTCCATGTGTGGAGGTATGGATACCGAGGAAGTTGTGATCCAGTGATCAGTACAGCATACCAAAGGCCTTTGGGTATACAATCGTATATATTCAGGGAATGGCAGCACAGACATCATTGCTTTAGCAAAAAATATATGCTGTTGGAATTAGAATTCTCGAGGACCTCGGAGTTGGTGCCAGCTCATGTCAAGATGTGTCAAGAATGAAAACATTAGTAATTGAATTCTTTGTAAAACTAGCTGATTTTATGGTTAATTTTGTATGGACGTGTAAGCAACTTTGAGTGAATGACGTAAGACTGAAAACAGAATTGAGATAATTGCAGTATGTGTTTAGCAATGCCCTGTTTACACTTGATAGTGGAACCCAAATCTCTCATTCAGGGTGAGCCCTGCATATGTGTGGTTGCACTCATGAGCTGAGCATCTACCTCAATAGTTAAAAGTGAAAAGTTTGAAGTGTGGCAGTATCAATTGCAATTTGTAAACACCAGTGAATCCCAGATAGTTACCAAAAATATTAGTTTCTGCCGATCTCATGAGTTAGACTGCAATTGTAGCAGAAACCACTTGTAGGGTCTCTTACATCACAGCACAAATCCTTCCCTCACACTGAGGACAGTCTGACTGAGTCTTTGGTTTAACTGGCTTTATCCAGAATGATTTCAGTGGCCAGCATGCTGAAACTTCAATCCAGTTACCCACCATCATTATCAACAGCCTTGATCCCCACAGAAAACAAGGGATAACTATAGCAGTTAATGTTATGTTATGATTGCTGTTGTGAACAAGAAAACAAAGAAATGAACTTATTTAAAAAGCTTTACAAACAACCAATGAACAAAATTTCACTTTTATAACTTGCACTTCTATAAACAAGCCAAAATCAAAACAAACTAATTATCGTTATGATCAGTATTCCAGCTTTATGGACTAAAGTCACTTTTATAATGGATAAATACTGACTGAAAGTAGCTACAGTGATCATCTGACTATAGATTGAGACAAGACAGTTGCTTGTTATTTCAATAAATATCACCTTAGCCTCATGCTCACATTTTTGTCCGAGGCGTTCTGTCAAGTTCCAACTCAATGCAACTCAAGGAACTGCACTTTATTTTTGGCTAAGACACTTTACAGCTGCAAAGGACTCGATATTGATTTGACAGCTTCAGAGCATGATCTCTTAACTCCATTTTACTCACAACACTCACTGTCTCCCAGCCAGGTCTTAGCTGTGTCTTGTTTAATCTTCGGGCCTTGCTCTCAGAAGCACGGATGTAATATTCCAGCTAGTATTCACACCTATTTTACAAATCACATAACGTCAGGTTATAGTCCAACAGGTTTAATTGGAAGCACTAGCTTTTGGAGCGCCGCTCCTTCATCAGTGCTAGTGCTTCCAATTAAACCTGTTGGACTATAACCTGGTGTTGTGTGATTTGTAACTTTGTACACCTCAGTCCAACACCGGCATCTCCAAATCATGACACCTATTTTACATCTCTTTCTTTCTGCACCATCATCGCTGTCTTTATCTTTTGTTCCGAGCAAGCTCATGATTTGCTCCACTGGCTCCTCTAACCCCACAGCCAGTAATATATAAAACATCATTTTCCAGCTTCACATCAGCTCTGATGAAAAGTCATCTACAGTCAAAATGTTAGCTTGCTGTCTCTCCACGGATGCTGTCTGAGTCACTCTGATTTCCAGCATTTTTTGTTTTTCAGTATCATTTCCAGCTCCTTTCAGCTCCGAAGAAATGTCATGCAGGACTCAAAATGTTTACTCTGTTTCTCTTTCCACAGATGCTGCTAGGTATGCTGAGTTCCTCCAGCACTTTCTGTTTTTATTTCAGATTTCTAGCGTCCATGGTATTTTTCTTTATCAAAGATAATTTAATAGATACATAGTAAAAGCGCACCAACAATGTCATGGAGTTGAGACCTATCCAAAGAGCAGACTTAGATTGGTTGTTTCACCTTTTGAAAGAGTCTAGGACCAGAGGGCATAAACCCAGAACAAGATATCGCACATTTAAGAAAGAAATGAGGCAGAATTTCTTCCCTCAGAGGATAGTGAATCTGTGGAATTCTTTACAGCAGAGAGTTATTGAAGCTGAGTCGTTAAGCATATTAAAGACTGAGATAGATAAATTTTAATCAGTAATGGTTAAGATTATGGGGGAAAAGGCAGGGAATTGGAGTTGAGGATTAGCAGATCAGCCATGATCGTATTAAAAAGTAGAGCAGACTTGATGGGCTCAACATCTACTTCTGCTCCTACGTCTTATGGTCACATGGCCTTATATGAGGGCTTGAAGGTGCACCTTCCAGTGCAGTACTTATAAAGTGTTATTGGTTCTCAACTGTTGTTAGCTGCAAACTGAGATTCCCTAGTTAAAATCACATTGGAATGCTCATATTATAGAATCCCTACAGTGTGGAAACAGGCCCTTCGGCCCAACAAGTCCATACCGACCCTCCAAAGAGTAACCCACTCATCCATTTAACCCTTGACTAATGCACCCAACCTACACATCCCTGAACACTGTGGACAATTTAGCATAGCCAATTCACCTGACCTGCACATCTTTGGATCGTGGGAGGAAACCAGAGCACCTGGAGGAAACTCATGCAGACACAGAGAGATTGTGCAAACTCCACACAGTCACCTGAGGCTGGAATCAAACCTGGGACCCTGGTACTGTGAAACAGCAGTGCTAATCACTGAGCCACTGTGCCGCTCCTTAATGGCAGCCCATCCTACCAACTGTACAAATTCCACACTTCCCCAAATCCTCAACCTGATTATTTGTGCTTACCCTTCCCATCCAGGCCCCGACATATAAGCTGACCATTTGTTGTGCGGTCATACACTGCACCTTCTTGATGCAAGGGTGCTCCTGAACTGTGGTTGAGACCACCTCTTGCCTTACCCCCTTCCTAGCCATGCTTTTCATTATCTACATCCCTCCCACCTTCTTTACTGTACTGCACCGTTCCCCGGAGCTCACAGCCCCTACTCCCAACTACTAAACTGCTGAGGTTCATTGCCACAGCTGTGGGGGCATTTGCCTCCCCACTTTTCCCCCTTTCCCCTTTGTTCCAGTGGACAGATCCCACAGACTAGCCATGGCCCGCTATTCAACTGAGATGACTGGACTGCCCAGAAGACTGACCCAGACCTGTGTGTAGAAATCTCCATGACAGGATTATGCTGCCCCCAACCCCCCACCCCAGGATTAGAATGATTGAGCCAATCGACTGATCATGGCATACTCCCCAGACTGCTGAGGCATGAACCTTCTAACCAAGACCACCCCTGACCAGCAGCCTGACAGTGCCCAGTGCCTTTGTGTAGTAAAGGAGGCTGACTTTGACTAACTGTACCAGGATTGTCTGGCTGAAAAATACCACCATGGGTTTCAATGAGGACTACTCCCCTAAACCTTTGAGACAATGGCTGCCTGTTTGTTGTAGATGCGGCATATTTGTTGCACATGGTGCCGGCACATGGTGCAGGGATGAGGTTGTAGTATACTGCTGTACCTCCCCGCAAGATATGCACTGTCTAGGCTAGCACTGCTTAGCTGTAAGGTGAGGTGCCCAGTTGTGTAACTGCACAGCAGGGCATGTTTGAGATGCTGGGGCATGAATTGATGGAGCATGAAGAGAGCAAGCGACTTTCTAGAAGATGCAGCCTGGCCTAGTCTGTGAGAGGAGTGTTTGTCTGTGTGTGGCAAGTGTCTCCACTGCAGCCTATCAATTCTAGTTGGTGATATGTGCCCTGCAATGCAATTCTGTCCTTCCACAGTCCACTGCCAGTGACTAGAGGCAGTGCCAGGATCATTGTGATGGGTTGTCAGGTTCCAGATGCCTATATCCATGAAGGAAGAGTGTCCTTGGCTGATGCCCATGGATAGTACCTGAGATGTTGTTGCCCAGTGTCTAACATTGGAGGTCATGTGGAGCATTGAATTTGGAGCTGAATCTGCCAGATATATGATCTGGTTTCTTTGTCAAGTTTTCTTATGTCGAGATTGTTTGGTGGGTTTGGTAAGCTGCAAGTCTGAACATTAATTTTAAAATGTGGTGGCATTAATAAGGCAGCTAATAAGCAACAATGAGTGTCAGGTGGTATCTCTCTGTTGCCTAGCAAGAATCTTGCCATGTCGTTTGTTAAAAGCATAGAAGTTCAAGCGAGATGACCTCAATGTCGAGTTTGGCCTCGCCTCTCTTGTCGCACATCTCACCACAGCTCCCCATCGTTCAGACCCCTCTAAGATTCAGCACTAAGAATTTAACCTTTTATCATTTTTTATTTAAGACCATTTTAAGTATTGATTTGCAAAAGTGCTGAAAATGATTAAACATCAAGGCATGTTCATTTCATCAGTGACTCAAAAGTGACAGCAATTTATTTCCTTTAAAAGGTGACATATTCCTCAAATGAGTTTAGGTGACCAAATCTTTTCAACATCCATAACGTAACCTACATGTCCCATGAACAGCTTCCCCAGTGTATCTATATTCAACAGGCAGGTGGCAGTATTTCTCAAATGATGTCATTCTTTTGATCTGGTACAGAACGTATGTTGCTAGATGTATTATTTTAGATTGATTTCCGATGACTTTATAATGTTGTTGAAAGATTTCATTGATCCAGTTAACTAGTTGCTAGAAGCTCTCTTGTGTACATTTTAAGCAATATACAAACAACAAGATTATCCTGACCACTGGGCCAGGAGGCCTGGATTCATGTCCCACCTGTTCCAGAGAGCGTAATAACATCTCTGAACAGGCTGATTAGAAAATTACAGCAGTGCCAAGCAGCTTGCTAGATGCCCAACACTATTCCTGTCACCAGCAACTTTTATTAGGTTGGAGAAAAGGAAACCTGCTGTCTTTACTCGGTCTATACTATGTGTGAGTTGAGGGTGTGGTGCTGAAAAAGCACAGCAGATCAGGCAGCATCCAAGGAGGAATGGGGAGATGAGGTAGCTGAGGGTACAGTATGTGGATTTCACCAGTTTCCTCATTTCCCCTCCCCCCATCTTATCCAAGTTCCAACCTTCCAATTCAGCACTGGCCTCATGACCTGTGAAGGGTTTTTGCCAGAAACGTCGATTTCGCTGCTCCTTGGATGCTGCCTGAACTGCTGTGCTCTTCCAGCACCACTAATCCAGAATCATGACCTGTCCTACCTGTCCATCTTCCTTTTCACTATCCGCTCCACCCTCCTCTCTGACCTATCATCATTATCTCCACCTCCATCCACCTGTCGAACTCTCAGCTACCTTCCCCTCAGCCCCACCCCCTCCCATTTTTCGCTCCACTCCCTCATCTCACAGCCTCATTCCTGATAAAGGGCTTTTGCCCAAAACGTCGATTTTCCTGTTCCTCGGATGCTGCCTGACTGGCTGTGCTTTTCCAGCACCACTCTGTTGACTCTGATCTCCAGTATCTACAGTCCTCACTTCTGTCCTGGACTATGTGTGACTCAGACCCACAGCAATGTGGTTGATTCTTGCAGGTTGGAAGCTGACGGTATGGTGGTGAAGCCAATAGACTAATAATCCAGAACTGCAAGTTAATCTGCTGGGGACATGGGTTCAATTTCAGGTGATCAAATTTGAATTCAATTAAAAAATAAATTATGTAATTAAAAGCATTCTAGTCTAATGATGGCCACTGTTGACTGTCATAAAAGAACAACATGGTTTACTAATGCACATTCAGGAATGTGTTTACCTGGTTTTTACTTCATGTGATTCTAATTCCATGGCAATATGGTTGACCTTTAGCTGCCCTCTGGGCTGTTAGGGATGGGCAATAAATGATGCCTTCACAGTGATGCCCACATCCTGTGACCAAATAAGAAAAATCAAATCAGTTCACTGATGGACATTGAAGAGCTTCTTTTGGGCACAGGATGTGGGCAAATGCCCACAGATGGTCACCTGAGACTGGAATCGAGCCCAGATCTCGGGCTCTGTGAGCCACCCATAGTTAAGACCCCATTTACCAATGAAGTATCTATCTGACACAAATGTAGGCTTTCAGTACATCAAGAGCTTAAGAGAACAAAGCATCAAGAATACCCAGCATGTAATGCAGTGTATGGGTATCAGATAAAGCTCAAGAGGTGAGTCACTTGGTGGCTGAGCTTGTAGCTCAGAAAATCGAAAAATCCCCTGATGCTGAGAAAGAATCATAGAGTCATACAGCACAGAAAGAGACCCTTTGGTTCAATTCATCCATGCGATCAGATATCCTACATTAATCTAGTCTCGTCTGCCAGTATTTGGCCCACAACCCTCTAAACACTTCCTATTCATATATCCATCCAGATGCCCTTTAAATCTTGTAATTGTACCAGCCTCCACCACTTCCTCTGGCAGCTCATTCCATACATGCACCATCCTCTGCCTGAAAAAGTTACCCCTCAGGTCTCTTTTATACCTTACCTTTCTCACCTTAAACCTGTGCCTGCTAGTTTTGGACTCCTGTACCCGAGGGGAAAAATACCATGGCTATTGATCCTATCCATGCCCCTCATGATTTTATAAACCTTTACATGGTTCTGCTCCCCCCTCACCCCCCAACTCTCAAAGGGAAAAATGCCCCAGGGTATTCAGCTTTCTCTATTACTCAAGCCTCCATTTCTAGCAGCATCCTTGTTAATCTTTTCTGCACCATTTCAAGTTTAACAACATGTTTCCTATAAAAGGAAAACCAGAATTGAATGCAATATTCTAAAAGCGGCCACACTAGTATCCTATACAGCTGCAATATGACATCCCAACTCCTATGCACAACGCATTGATCAATGAAAGCAATCATGCCAAATGTCTTCTTCACCACCCTGTCTACCTACAACTCCACTTCCAAGAACTTTGCACCTGTACCCCATAGATGCCTTTGTTTGACAACACTCCTCAGGGCTCTACCATTAAATGTATAAATACTTCCCTGGTTTGTCTTAACAAAATATAACACCTCACATTTATCTAAATTAAACTCCATTTGCCAATCCATGTCCCTTTGGCCCATCTGAACAAGGTCCCATTGTTCTCTGAGATAATCTTCTTCACTATCCACTACATCACCTATTTTGGTGTCATCTGCAAACTTACTAAGTATTCCTCTTTTATTCACATTGAAACCATTTATATAAACGATGAAAAGCAGTGGACCCAGCCCCAATCCTGGTGGTACATCGGTGGTCACAGGTCTTAATTCTGAAAATCAAACCTCTACCACCACCTTCTATCTCCTACCTTCAAGCCAATTTCGTATCCAATTGGCTAGCTCCCCCTGAGGTCCGTATGATCTAAACTTACTAGCCAGTTATGCAGAACAGATCGAAAAAAAAATCCACTTTCTCTTAATTCAGTCAATTGGCGGATCGACAACATGTCAGCTGATATTGAGGAAGTGCTGCAAGAGAAGTTAATTACAAGTTGGAAGTTTGCTTTGCAGATTAACAAGCTCACCAGTATAAGCAGACACTGCCAGCTGCTGGCCAGCATTCAGTATGATAGTGGGGTTACTTTCTTTTGTAAGGAATGTTGAATGTTGTTGCACTATACTGCAGGCCGTTCTAGTTTGCATAAGGCCATAACCATAGTAAATGCAAGTAAATGTGATGTTTATCTGCAATCAATTCAGCTGAAACAAGTGGGTGTGCCATGGAATTGTTTGGCTCACTGAAATATGCCTTGATACTAAAAAGGTTGGGAAGCAATGATCTAAAGCCTCACCCTCCTGTCTATAAGAACCTCACCCAGGGTCTGGGCGTAACAGCGATGGTGCAATGATGATGTCATCAGCATGGCTCTTTAAGTATGCTAACATACTATGAGACAACTGGCCCTCCAAACAATTATGTTGAATATCCTGTGATAAGAAAATTTATAATGGTTTCCTCCCAGAGATAGGGTGCAGAAGCCAAAAACAGTCCCAACATCAATACTCTATCTTCAAAAAGCAAAGCAGACTCATGAAGGTTAGAGGAACTAAGTGCTTTAGCCTTAAAACCAACAAAAAGCAAGCTTTAGAGAGAAAACTGTTTCAAGATAAGATGGAATATTGGGTTCAATAAATTATTCTTTAAACAGAGAGTAACAAACTTTTAAATTAAACTGTTGAGAGTACTGGGCATGACAAACTCAAGAACTGGCTTGCTACTGCATTGGTAGTCTTTAGGTTTATGCCTTTCAGAAGAAATCTAAAATGAACTAAATTGATTTTGTCAACTGTATTTATCTTGTAAAACACACTCTGGAGTTTTCTGGAATTTCAGAATCATACAACTTGCTTCAGGTTTGTAGATTTAGTGGACCAAATCATTTGAGAAGTGTCCCATCAGATTACAATTGTTTTACCTTGTTCAGGAACTCTGCATTTCAGGCCTAGACCTCCAATTCAGGCCTGTTGAGAAATGTGATGCAGGCCACCCTATAGTGTAGGATAGTCTCTGGGGGTCAAGCTATGCCCCCTTTTTACAGCATCAACTTCCCTATTCAGGCGTTTAAAGATCCCAAAGACATACTGATATGCCAGACAGTGAAGCTAATTGTGCTCAGTAAGACGATAAGGCCATTCGGCCCATTGAGTCCATTCCACCATTCAATCATGGCTGCTGGGCACTTCAATGTCACTTCTGCGGTCTCCCGTATCCCTTAATTCCTTGCAAGATTAAGAATTTATCAATCTCTGCCTTGAAGACATTTAACATCCCGGCCTCCACTGTGCTCTGTGGCAATGAACTCCATAGGCTCACCACTCTCTGGCTGAAGAAATGTCTCCTCATTTCCATTTTAAATTGACCCCCTCTAATTCTAAGGCCATGGGTCCTCGTATCCCCGTCTGACGGAAACAAATTCCCAGTGTCCATCATTTCTAAGCCATGCATTATCTTGTAATAAGTGGGTGAAGGAGTCGGATAGCAGATAAGTGAGGTGTAAGACTGATAGACAAGTGAGTGAGGTGCATGGTTATTGGTTCGTGAGGGTCTAGTGCAGTAGGATGATGCAATAGTATGGAAGGCAGAAAGCTGGGAGCTAGACTGGCAGATGGTTGGGGGTTTGATATTGTGGCAGGCAGTTGAAGAAGCTGGGTGTCGAGTGGGTGAGGGTGTATGTTGACAGGTAAGTGGGAAAGAGGGTAGGTTGGATACATGGAAGATGAATCAGATCAGGGACAGTCAGGTGATGAGGTTCAGATGTGTGTCAAATCTGTGGGCATCAGAGTGTTTGGGTTGGGGGTTTGTTGGTGCTGTCAAGAGGGAATCAGGAAGGGTTAATAATAAATCAGAGGAGATTCAGTTTGATAATTAGTGATGAGTTATGGCAAGTTTTAATCCCTTTAGTTTTCCTAGGTGACTATTCAAGAAAGTGTGTTGGAACTCTTAGAAGTCTCTGACTTTAACTCAGAATTAGAAAACCTTTCAGAGGGTTCGATAGCCATGGCCGTTCTCTCCTGGTTTGACTAGTCTCCTGAAAATGAAGTAGACGATAATAAGAAGAGCTGTCCACTGTGTGCTACTCAATTCCTGAAAGATATTAAGGGAGCATCTGTCACAATCTTATTTATTACCTATATGTATTATATTACCATCCATGGAGACTTACCAATGTACAGTTGACCCATACTCCTTAATCACATAATTTCCCCTCTGTTTCAACTTTGCTCTTTAACGATTGTTCCTCCCAAATCTAGTTTTTATTCTAATATTGCCAATTTTGATCAGGTACCAATTTCTCCTGACCAGTGGTTCAGGGATTTAACCCAAAGTTTTGGGTTGGAATGGCTTGTAAGGAGTCCTGTATTCTTTGAGAACTGTTTGCCATGTTGACTATCTTCCAATTGGAAGATCTAGTCCAATATTGCATTATCAAAGAATCTGCGACATAAAATTGTATAACATAACTTTTTTTAGTGTAATGTCCTTTCAGAACACTGCAGTTGAGATCAGTGATAAGGAAGTAGCACTTTAAATATAGACAGAGCAATGCCAAATGTTGATCTGGTTCCATTAGTGTTTGCAAGTTATCAGCTGCAGTTAGGACTTCAAGCAGAATGAAATACAGGATCATATGTCAACTGTCATTAATGTTTAATATTAAAAAGAGCTGAAAAAAAATGTATTCAATGCTTTATTTGCTTTCATCGTCATTTCTGGAAAAAATATGCAGAATTAAATGTTGTTAGTTTGACCATTAATACATTGATTTCAGATTTTCTTTAAATTGACTGTTACATTTTTTTCCAAATATGGGTGTTCTGTAACAACATGCTGTTTCCAAGTTACAGTACAATGAAACATTTGTGAATTTATGTATTAAAATGCCAGGAGGCAGATGTGCAAAACTTTTTCCCATAAATCATTTTTTACAAATAGTTCGACTTTCACACATGTGACTGACACACATTAGCCATTTTTGGTTGCATTAAAATATGGCAGATATAGATTTGTTCTTTATCATTGTTTGTGAATGCTGCAGGTAGCCTATCTGTGCACTCTAATGCACCTCTGTCCCTAGGCAGTCTACTGCTTATCCGAGAAATTTTTGTTGTCTGCTGGTTTCCATGTCACTGAGGATAATTGACTGATGTTCACTGAAGTGATCAACATCAACTTCAGCCATCACTCTGATCTTTAAAAAAACTAAAATAAAAGGACAGCAGGCATACCTTTCAGATGTGGTGTTTAGTCTGTACCTATTTTCTTCTTGGCGTGTAATAAAATGTTAAGTAATTTCCCGCATCAGAATTCAGCAACTTCATCAATTATTAAAACTGGATTAAATCAACAAGTGTGCTGTCATAAATATTTACCATGATCACAGGTGGCCCCTGGGGGCAAAAGCTAGATCAATTCAAGAAGGAATGGAAAACAAAACAGCCTTAGGCTCTACCAATGACTCCATGTGTAAATGTACTGTATTATACAGTGCACCTTACATTTATGCATTGGTATTCAAAGACCTAACTCTCAGTTGGAACTGGTTTTCATCCTAATTTTTAAAAAAATCAGATCTCAGAGTCAGCATAGAGCAATGAAGCAGTAAAGACAGGGATGAATGTGAGTTACTCAGATTATAATCATTATAATTATGCTCACATTTATTCCAGGCTGCTGGTGTGGTTCGTGATTCTGCTTTTGCCATTTACATCTACTCTAGACCAATTGTTTTACTCCTTTTTTAAATTCCATTATCATCACCTTTCAACTTGCATAATTATTCCATTTGTGACTTATGTTCTATCCAGTAATAGGTATGAAAGGACTATTGTTGGAGATTGCATTAAGCTCCACCCAAACTGGTGATGTTATTCAGCCTTCGGCAGGAAAGGAAGAGTTGAGCTCGAGATTCTGATGAAAACAGATGTGTTATCATTGACTCCTAATCCCTAGTTATTATGTTTAACTATCAACTGTCATTTGTACATTTTGCTATCATGTAACAAATTACAAAGACAAATGTCTCAGCTCATTAAGGCTTGCTAGTGGTTCATTCTTTGCCACTGTTAGCCAAATGTCTCCTCAGCCAAGTAGGAAAAGAAGGATTGGTAGCAGCACTCTATATACCACAAAAAAAAACACCTTTTTAAATCTTTTCTTCCCTACTCTACCTATCTACTTTGCCCCAGGCTCTGTTCTTGCTCAAAAAATGTCATATCTCCAACTTTGTTCAATTCTAACCAAAGTTCAATGATTTGAAATTTTGGGCAGAAATGTATCTACTGAAGGAAGGTGAATATCGATGAAAGTGTGCGTTAAATATCCAAAACTGCCGTTCTGTATGAAGTCTGTGACTTGCTCACTCCTGGCTTTTACTGTCGGATATTTGGAAATATGCAGGGAATCTCCAAAGTGATATCAGGTCTCCAAGTTAAAGATGCAAAGTGTGAATTCATTCTGCCTTTAACCTAGGATTCTGACATCAACAGAAAGAGCATGGGTTTTCCAAGCTATTTGGAACTTGCTAAGGTCAGTAAGGTGAGACGACAATATAGACATGTGATCAAAGAGACTGATTGAATAGCAAGCTTTTGAGGACTGAAAGTGCAGAGCTGTAATCCTGTCTAGGTGAAAGACCTTTGCTTACGGGACTTATTCTGACAGCGTGCTTTCACTTCCTCACAGGCGATTTCCAACATTTTGGAAACTCTTTCTCTTACCTTGGGTTTATCCATTTTGGTCAGCTTTTGCACTGTTGCCAGCCTTGAGCATGGGAGCAACTAATGCAGCATTGACCCCAATGACAAAACAAAAGAGAATCTACGACAAGAACAGTACCACCAGCAGCAGATGCAACAACAGTATCAACAGATCCACAGCAACAGAAGGAGCAGCAAGAGCAACAACAGCACAAACAGCTGCCTCTTATGCAGCCACTTGCTATCATAATGTAGAGTGATGGAGAACGATGGTGGTCAGCTGTGCCTCGCACAACATTGCGCTGCAGTTCGGTGTGGAGCTGCAGATTTTAGGCAGCCTCAGACTGGGAGGAGAAGCTGATGTGGACAGGGTCCTTGTAGCCATTCGCCTGACTGCCAGAGATGCTGGCCAGAGCCTAAAATGGACTATCTTCAGAAAGCCTAAGTGTGTGAAGACTTATGACTGTGGAGTAAACTCCTTGCTTCTCTTCCCCATCCAGCACAATCAACTCTCCAGGCAACGATCCATGTCCACAATGTTTGCTATCACTAAATCTGATCAAACCATTCTCTAAAGGTTAGGGAGGCAACAATATAAATGGTACAACAGTGCAGATTTCCAACAAAATGACTGATTATTGAAATATTCCTATTCATAACAACATTGATATTGTTATAAATGCTCAAGTGAATCCTCTTATGTGACTAAGATATCATCCTCTTGCATGCTCTATTATCGTCACATGGTATTATGGCTGCCTTCATCAAAATGAAGGTCATGTTGCTCTTTGTCTTGCTGTGCCACATGAGATGCTTATAATAAATGTTCTCTGAGTTTTGGAACCCGTAAGGACCCTGACAAAGATTCCCTACCTTGAACAAATGCAAGAACAAACCTGGTCATTGTGAGGGGGATGACTGGGGTAGTTGGGGGGAGGGGTAGAGAGGGGGGCATTAGCCCTTTTTACAACATGGCTGTAATTCACATGCATGTCCTGAAGCATGATGAGTACATCATTGCCCGTCTGAAAGTGAGGCATTGAAGTAGGTTGAAGTAGGGTTTTTCTCCATCTTTTTTATAGTGACGAATTAAGTAGGAATCCATTGAGAAGGACAAACTTGCACTTGTTGCCAGCTGCATCTTTTTCTCCAAGCAGCTGGTCAGTCTCTCCAGTGAGGTGGACATCAGCACAAATGCCTGAAGCACCCTGACAGTCATAGTGGAGATGAACTTTGCCCCCCTCTCTCTCTCTCTCTCTCTCCCCCTCTCTGTCTTTCTCTCTCTCCCTCTATCTCTGAGAATGAGCAGTACCTCTGGAAATGCTAACAGAACCTCATTTTCTGTTACTGCTTCCAAAGTGTCACCTTAGTGAATGTAAAATATGGATTAATTAGGAAAAGCCAGCATGAATTTGTTAAAGGTAATTCTTGTTTAGTATACTTCCTGGAGTTATTTAATGTGTTGTCAGTAAGAATGTCTGTTGATGCAGTGTGCATGAAATTTGAAAAGGAACAGATTTGTCAAATATTTGAAGCTCATGTCATGACAGCATGGCCACAAAGTTGGCTGGGTGACAGGCAACAGAGATTGGAGATGTAGTGATTGTAACAGGGTCAGCCAGGTGGACCTCATAGAATAGGAGTTCCCTGATTGGTGCTGTTAACCCGGTCCAATCAGGAAGCCCTGGCTGACAGATAAGAACAGGAGTGTCAGAGGTTCTGGTCGCTCTGAGAGCTGGATCAGTGTCAAGGACTCTCCACAGGTAAATAAATAATGGATGACGTGGTGATGGGATAGTGCCTCTGTGAACTTTTTTTCAGGAGAAAATTGAAGAAAAGGGCCCAATTTAAAAATGTGGACATGACAGAAAACTTGAAAATATTGCGAACTGTGAAGATGGTAGCGTTAAACCTCAAGAGGACTCAGACAGATCAATGATATGGTTGAGCAAATGGCACATGAAATTTAGTGCATAAAAGTGTGTAGGTAATGCAGTTTGGGAGGAAGGCCACAGAGAGATAATACAAAATAAAGGGTAGAATTCTAAGTGAGTGTAAGAATACACAAAGCTTGGGTATATGCGCACAAATCATTAAAGGTAGGAGGACAGACTGAAATTGCTGTTAATAAAATTATGGCATTCTGAGCTTTGTCAATTGGGCACAGTGTGCATCAGTAGGGAGGTTATAATAAATCTTATAATGAAACATTGGTTCAGCTTTAGCTGAAGACTTTGTAAAGTTCTGGGCATAATACTTCAGAAAGAATATGAAGGGATTAGAGGGTGCAATAAAAGCTAACAAGAATGATTCTCTGGGGGAGAGGCTTCAGTTATGTAAGTTGAACTGAAGAAGCTGGGCTTGTTCACCTTGGAGAAGGAAGGTGAAGGGGAGATTTGAAAAGAGTGATCAAAATCAAGAGGGTTTTGGATAGAGCAAATAGGGAGAAACTCTCCCCATTAGAGGAAGGATTGAAAATCAGAGGGTGCCAATTTAAGGCAAAAGGCAAAGTAGCAATGGTGACATGAGGTTAGAGTGTACAATGCAGTGAGTGAGAGTGAGGTGGAAGCAGACTCAGTCATGTCCTTTAAAAGGGAGTTAGATCTGAAGAGAGAAAATAAATGCATGGCTACAGGGAAAAGGGAGGGAAGTAGGATGAGCTGTATTGTTCTCATACAGAATCAACATAGCCACAACATGCTGAATGGCCTTCTTCTGGGCTGTGATCATTATATAATTCTATAATTATGCTCTTAGTCTGACTCTTGGCTTTCCTTTATGCCACATCACAAACAACACGCATCTACTTTCCTCCCTGATTCTTATCATTGCCTTTACCCTGATTATTTGTTATCATTCTCTTCCTTATCACTGCTCTAATTTCCTCATTTCTTCTTGGTTTTCATGCTACGTAACTGCATCCAGCAGTTTCTAGCAATGTGCTGTTTTGGAACTTCATACTCCATATATTTTCTGAAGAATCTTTTCTATACTTCCAAAACTCGTGACTCTTACTACCTATTGTCCATGTTTCTCCACTAACTTCCACCAATCTCTTGAAAACCCATTTCCTCTTTCTTCTCCTTCTTTCATCCTATAATATTTTGGACCTCCGATCATTTCATTCTCTAATCCATTTCTGTCAGCACTTTTCCAACTTCATACCTATACTCAGAACAGCAATGAAACAGCACAGATTACATTACCTAAACATAGTTTCTCACTCACGCAAGAAAATGATCATCATGAAATTTATGTGAGAAAGATTTTGCACATCAATCTTTCTCATTAATGCAAGCAATCCTTCATTCTGGCTGGTGCTCCAGTACATTCTTTAGCACTTAGCTGGGTCCATATTTTAAAAGATATTAATCTACAGGATATGTGTCATATTGCACAATTCAGAACCAGAAATGAATTCAGAGCCAAAATCTACAACCATATGCCTTAATGTGGGGAGGTTGTAGATTCTACTCTTTTATTCAATCAGCCAGTCTGGTCTTTAAAACTTATATACAGGCATAATAAATAGTTAACAATAAGCCACGAGACAATAATTATTTCAGTGGGACAGATCTTGGCATTGTAATATTTGTCAATTGTATGAGAGCTGTCACTCAAAATATAGTAAAGAATTTCGTTGCACACAGCAAGCCACACCTTTATGACAATCTGGCTGAGCGTCTCTATGACTGTTCTTGTATAGTCGCAGCTGTGCTTGTCTGCTCTGGTATTTTGGATCTCGGCAAAGTGGTACAAGTCTGACATTGCACCATGAATTTTCTACTAGATCGAATATATTGAGGCTGTTGTACAAACTGAGTGATGCCAGAGTTTTCTTTCTTACAGAATGCTCCACCTTTTCTCATCACTTTTCAGTTGATATTTCACATTATATCAGCTGAACTAATTGCGAAAACTTCAACATCCAGTATTTCATTACAGCGTGTATTTGGCGTGAGATTACCTCGAATGCTAAGAATTTAGTGAGAAAGTAATGATGGGAAAGAGCTGAATCATTTCACATCCATGAATGGGATTGTTCCTCACACCAACTTGAGATTTCTTATTCCATTTTCTTTTCAACTTAATTAATAAACCATGCATCACCACTGCCTATAAATAGGTTAAGTAAATGGGCAAAAATTTGGCAGATTGAGGGTAATATAAGAAAATGCAAACATGTCCATTTTGACAGGAAGAATAGAAACAGGATGTTGCTGGATATGGAGGGTTTGAATTATAAAGGAAGGCTGGATAGGCTGGGACCTTTTTCACAAGAGCGTCGGCTTTGCGAAGTGACCTGATAGAAGTTTATAAAATAATGAGAGGTCCAGATAGAGTAGTTGTCTCTTCCACAAGGTGGGGAATTTCAAGACTGGGGGCACATTTTTAAGGTGAGAGGAGAGAGATTTAAAGAAGACATAGAGGCAAATCTTTTACACAGAGAGTGGTTTGCATATGGAATGAACTTCCTGCAAAAGTCATGGATGTGGGAATAAATACAACGTTTAAAAGACATTTGGATGGATACATGAATAGTTGAAACTTTATTGCTGGAACAGCACAGCAGGTCAGGCAGCATCCAGGGAACAGGAGATTCGACGTTTCGGGCACAGGCCCTTCCTGAGGGAGGGCCTGTGCCCGAAACGTCGAATCTCCTGTTCCCTGGATGCTGCCTGACCTGCTGTGCTGTTCCAGCAATAAAGTTTCAACTTTGATCTCCAGCATCTGCAGACCTCACTTTCTCCTCCTGGATACATGAATAGGAAAGGTTTGGAGGCATATGGGCAGGTGGGACTAGTTTAGTTTGGATTACGTTTGGCATGGACTGATTGGACTAAAGGATCTGTTTCCGTGCTGTATGACTCTATAAAAGCAGCATATTTTTTTCAAAATGGGTGAGACTGCAGAAGCCTGAGCTACAGACAGATCTGGGTATTTCAGTACATGACTCGCATGAAGTTAGAATGTAGATAGAGCAAGTGATTGGGAAAGCAAACAGAGCAATGTCATTTATTGCATTGGGAATGGAACATAGAATTAGGGACCTTTTGCTACAAATGTACAGGACATTGGTGAACCATATGTAGATTACTGTGCACAGTATCAGTCTTCTTATTTAAGAAAGGATGTAAATACATTAGAAGCAGTTCAGAGAGGGATCCTTGACTGATAGGTATGGCTATCTTTTGAGAAAAGGTTGGGCAGGCTGGGCATGTAACCATTGGAATTTCAAGGAATAATAGGCAATCTTACAGAAACATCCAGAGAGAACCTGCCAGATTTGGTGCTGGGAGGATGTTTCTGCTTGCTGGAGAGACTAGAAATAGGGCACACAGTTGAAATATAAAGTGTCTTCAATTTAAGATGGAGGTGGGGAGAATGCTTTTCCCTTAGAGAATTGTGGAGTCTTTAGAACTCTCTTCCCCAGAGGGCATTTGAGACAGTCAACAAATATTTTTAGGATACAGATGTGTAACTAGGACTAACAAACAAGTCAAAAGGTATTGATAATGTGCAGTTGAAACCAAGATCAGATTGGCCATGTTCTCATTGAATGGCTGACAAACTTCAAGGAGTCAGATATCCTACTCCTGCTCACTCATTTCGATGTTTGTATGTTTTCCTTGAAGAACGGAAGGTTGAGTGGAGAAATGATAGATGTGTTTAAAATCATGAGGGGTGTAGGCAGAGTTGACAGGGGATAGTTATTTCCATTGTTTGAAGGATCAAGGATGTATTGGATAGGTTGCTTGTATTTGAAGCTGATAGGAGTTGATAAAATGCGAAGCTGGAAAAAGCACAGCAAGTCAAGCAGCATCAGAAGAGTTGACATTTCGGGCAGGACCCTTCATTAGTTGATAGGTCATCAGAAGGAGGTGAGATACATCCAAGTATACTGAGGGAAGTGGGAGTGGAACCTGCAAAGACACAGGCCACAATCTTATTGTCTTCATTAGGCTTGGGGTAGTCTTGGACAATTGGAGAGTTGCTTAAGATACAAAGGGGAGAATAATGTAGAACCTCAAAAGAATATATACATTGATGGAATGGAAATACAAGTGACAGATGAAATTAACACAGAGGGGTATTAATAGATACACTTTGCTGCAAAGAATGCAGAAAGACAATATTAAATAAAGATGCAATTCAGGAGGGATGCATGAGCATAGAGTTACAATTCTGCTGGTGAAAGGATTGAGAACTAGACTGCACAGACTTAAAAGAGATTGACAAAAGAAAATGGCAGCTTAGAGAAAGACATTTTTTCAGCAATGAGTGATTAGGATTTGCAATGCATTGCTTGAGTGTGTGTTGGTCGGATGTCCTATTGAGGCATTCAAAAAAAAATGGATTACTAAATGAAAAGAAAGAATTTTCAGGGATGTATGGAAAGGCAGGGTAATAGCAATACATGAATTGCTCTATTGGAGGGTTGGACCTGGCACAATTAATTAAATGATGACCTTCTGTGATGTAATCATTCTATGATTCTGTGACTGAAATCTTGTTACTTAGTCATTATTATGTCAGTAGTGTCCATGATGTGCAGCTGAACAATGTGTTCATTGTAATGATCCTGACTATTTCAAACATACTTACTCTCCAACTGTAAAATAACACACTTATGAAGACCTATATCTGTCATATACCAACAAAACCTGCCTGAGATGGGCTGTACATATACTGAATGAAAGTGCATGAAAAATAAAAGCTCTGATTTTAAACCAACCCACATGTTCTATTGACTTCAAAAGTTTTATTTTTAAATTGAACAGGGTGTGAAACAGACAACTTATATAGAAATACAGCAAATAGGAACAGGAGTAGACCACTCGGCCCTTTAAGTCTGCTCTGCAGTTCAATATGAAAATGGTTTCCACCTTCTCCTCATACCCTTTGATCATTTTAGTCCTAAGAACTAGATCCAACTTATTGTTGATGACATTCAATATTTTGACCTCAATCACTCTCTGTGGCAGGGAATTTCACAGCTCACCACACTCTCTTGGTGACCAAATTTCTCTTGATCTCAGTCCTAAATGATCTACCCTGCATCCTTAGACTCGAACCCTTGTTTCTGGATACCCTAGTCATCAGGAACATCCTTCCTGCCTTCATTCATCTTTCTCTGCCTGAGCCCCCCAAAAAATCAGGGTGGCAGGCTGATAAAGGTGCAGCCAACTCTGGCAGGTGCTGAGAGATAACTTCTGGGAGGTGTGTCTGTGATTCCTCCTCCATCTGAAAGCTTACTGTCTCCTTGTGAGAAAGTAGCAACCAGAGTGAGGTCAAGGTCCCTCATTGCTTCGCCTTTGGTGCTGACTTTCTTCCCTGAAAAGCATTAATGAACATCTTTAACAACAACTGTTGCTTCTGTCAGTTTTTATAATTCTAGATGTTTAATTAATCAAAATTTCATTATCAGCCATGGTAGCATTTGAACTTACATCTCCAGAATATTAATATGGAGTTCTGGATTATAAATTCAGTGATATCATCTCTATATCAGCACCATCTCCTCACTGAACAGCCATTATTAATTAGGTATATCAGGAAAAGATAGCAAACTTATGGTTTTGTCTTTGTTGGGTAAGTATAACATACCCACTCTGTGTGAGATAACAAATACAGCTGTGAGTGACAACATAAGAACAATCTGATTGTAGATTAAGTGGTAATTATTTACAGGGTAAGTGTCAGATGTGTTGCTGTATTGTTGCTTATTATTCCAATTAATGCTGCTCATTCTCTTTGGTGTCATTATTAATTGATGTACATTTAAAAGCTTGCTACGTAAAGATGCATGTAGGAGCATGATTTCCTACTGATCAAAGTCTTATTGCCAGGAACATTCTGTTCTCTGGGGAAACTTGATATCCTGTAGTGTGTAACTCGAGAAGGTGGCTGCTGTAGACAGTGACAATAAGCTTTCTTTTTCGCTGGGCTTGGGGCGATAGGGAGGAGGAGGATACTCCACTGGCCAATCTCACATGGGTTTCCAATATGTAACTGGAATTTGATCATCATTTGGATTGCAGCTAATTCACCACGTTCACAGGCTGTGCCTTTAGCAGTGTGCAACAGCAAATAACAATTGACTGTTAGAAAAAGCTAAAGGTTCTGCCCATATCTGCATGGATTTCTTGTAGGTGTTCCAGTTTCCACCCACAGTCCGAAGCTTGTGCCAGTTAGGAGGATTGGCCATGCCAAAATTGTCCATAGATTTCAAGGGTGTGTAGGCTAGCTGCATTAGTTATGGTAAATGTGAGGTTATGGGATATAATAGGTGGCTTGGTCTGGATGTGATACTCTTTGGAGAGTCAGTGTAGTCCTGATGGACCAAATGGCTCCCTTCTGCACTGTAGGGGTTCTATGATTCTATATGAATGTTATGGCTATCAGAGCGATGTCAGAATTAGGAATCTTGCAGTGAATACCTACATCTTGACTCCACAAAGTATGTTCACTATTTACAGAGCTAAAATCAGGCATGTGATGCATTACTGCCCACTTGCCAGGAGAGTGCAGCTCCAACAACACTCAAGAAGCTGCAACACTTCAGGAAGAAGCAGCTCGCTACAAATGGCGGCAGAATAGCAGCATACTGTGCGGGCTCCTCAGCCCAGGAGCCCGGTGCTCACCTACTCTGTCCTCTTTATCTTTTTCTCTTTCTATGCTTTTACGCTACCTTAATTTCTATTAATGACTTCAGAGGAAGGTGTCTTCTCCCAGCCCAGGCCCGGCAATGAAATGGTTTCCAATGTCCCAGAGTGGCAGTATAGGCCTGGTTCCTGGTAGAGCAGTCTCCTAATGTGGCAATCTCTCCAGTCTGGCAGTCTTGTCCAGGAGGGGCTGTCTCAGTCTGGATTGGAGGTCTTCTTCAGCGGCTTCTGGATACGCCAGCAACCCAGTGTAAAGGTCTAGTTCTGGGGCGGAGATCTTGTCTTGGCTTGGCGTTGTGGTCTCAGTCCAGCCCTGCATGGCGGTTTCTGCTCAGTGTTCTAGCGTAACCCGAACCCAGGAGCCATTATTTAAACTATGATGAACTTTTATTTTATTTTTCTTATTTATTGACTTCTGACATTAATGTAAGGTGCCCTGTCATGGTATGACAACATCTAAAACTTTTCACTGTACTTTTTTGTAAAAATACACGTGACAATAAATTGCTATTGATTGACACTGCATCCACAAACATTTTCACTAGGGATTATCCCAAATTTGGGAAAAAATTAGTCTGTTCAATACACAGGTTGTTGGTACCAGGACAGAAGCTTTTCAATTAGTAAACTGAAATGAACCCCACCCAACAGAGAGGTTGACCATCTTATTGTTGGATTCAAATTGGATAGAGACAATGATGTCAACCAGTTTGGTAATGTTTGGTTTAAAATTATAAGCCTTTGTGATACTGCTGGAACAGTACTTTCCAAGTCAAGATGGTGTAGGGCTTGGAGAGGAACTTGCTGGTGGTGATGTTCCCATATACCTGCTGCCCTTGTCCTTATAGATGGTAGTAGTTGTGGATTTGGAAGGTGCTGTCTAAGGAATCTTGGTGAATTTCTGCAGCATCTTGTAGACAGTACGCAACTCTGCTACCCAGCATTGGTGATGAAAGGAGTGGATGTTTGTGGATGCAATGTCAATCAATAGCAATTTATTGTCACGTGTATTTTTACAAAAGCTTACAGTGAAAAGTTTTATTAGTTGTCATACAGTGGCATCACAAGGCAGTTCATGCTTTGCACAATATTCAAGACCAGGAGTTCCCATTGTCCCACAATACCAGCTAGATGAGGGCAGCAAAACCAATATGTATACAAGCAAAGCTTTCTGTCCAAGGAACCAACACTGTTTGTTTTCACGAACTGGATAGATTGGTCACCTGAGGTGTTTTCCCCCTTTGCCCTAAACACATGGCTATTTGTTTGAACACATGAAGTGTGTTTGTATCATAAATTGCTGACACATGCTTCAGCTCTGACATTGCTGCTACCTGTCTCTCCCTTAGTGCTAAAAAGCAAACTAAACTCAGAGGCTGTCAGCCTATGACTTAGTACTAAACGCAATGTGTGCTAAGGAAGTAATCTAAAGTAGACACAGTTTGGCAGCTTCTGAGTAAAGGCTGAAGTGGACAAAACAAAAGTAAGAAAGAAAGCTAAGAGCTATAAGATGTATGTGTCCAAGTTAATACCAAGCAGGCATACAAGATTTGTGGCTTTCTCTACTCGAAAAGTAACCTAGCAGAAGTACTGAAATCATAGGTGCCCGTCAGCTCTAAATTAGTGTTGAATGCTTAAAGATGTGGCTGAGTTGCTTTGAGAACAGGCATGATGATATGGTGAGACTGGTAGTTTGCCATTGCCCAGTTGTGTGGATGAAGGATTAAGGAGAATGGTGACCATGGACCATGCAGGGACATTGTTATAAAGAAGTGGTTACAAGATGGGCAGAACAGGCATTTATCACTGCAGTTACCAGACACTCTTTTTCCTTGTCAGGAATTTGCACTGTCTGGTTTCTAAGTGAAGGAGAGGAGAATTGGAAGACAGAGATGGTGTACAGTATGGGTAGGGAGTCATTTAACTCCTTTGGCTGGATGACTGGTTTGCAGTTGTATGTTCAAATCCCACACTGGCTGACATCATCATGAAAGTCCTGTTTTCTCAACCTCACCTGCAGTATGGTAATTCCCAAGTTAACTTCATGACCAGTTGTGTTGATGTCTTTTTCTAATGAGAGAACAGCCATATGGTTCTCTGGGACTACAGCAGCCATAGCTACTACTAGTGCAAAATGTGAATAAGAGCAGGAAGATTAGATAAGCTGTATCTTGTTTAAATGGAAAGAGTTTACAGAACTCAATGCTACAGAAAGACCTGAGTGTCCTGTGCACAAATCCCAAAATAAGAGAGAGTATGCAGTTACAGAAAATGATTAGGAAGGGAAATGAAATGTTCAAGCTTATTGTAAGAGAAATGGAATAAAAAGTTAAGGAAATTTTATTGCATCTGTCCAGGGGCCTAGTGAGACTGCATTCAGAGTATTGTGTACTTAGAATCAGAGTCTCTATAGTGTGGAAACAGGCCATTCAGCCCAAAGGTCTGCACTGATCTAACAAAGAGCATCTCACCCAGTCCCATCCCCTATGCTATATTTTCCACGACTAACACACCTAACCCACACATCCCTGGACAATACAGGCCAATTTAGCATGGCCAATCCACCTAACTTGCACAACTTTGAATTGTAGGAGGAAACTGGAGCACCCAGAGGAAACCCACACAGGCACAGGGAGAACGTGCAAACTCAACACGGACAGTCATCCAAGGGTGGAATCAAAACCTGGGTCCCTGGCACTGAGAGGCAGCAGTGCTAACCACTGAGCCACTGCACTGCCCTTTTTGTCCTTATTTGAAAAAGATATAAGCACACTAGAAGCAGTTCAGTAATGACTCACTCAACTAATTCCTGGCTTATCTTATGAAGAAACATGAAACAAGTTGGCTCTATTCTCATTAAAAGAATGGGAAGTGAACTTATTAAAATGTACAAGAGTCTGAGAGAATTTGTTGTTATTATGTTGTCTGTACAGATATAGGTCATCATTAACCAGGAGAAAGTGAGGACTGCAAATGCTGGAGATCAGAGTCAAGAGTGTGTGGTGCTAGAAAAGCACAGCAGGTCATACAGCATTCGAGGAGCAGGAGAATCGACATTTTGGGCAGGAGGGAACCCTGACGAAGGCCTCTTGCCCGAAATGTCGATTCTCCTGCTCCTTGGATGCTGCACGACCAGCTGTGCTTTTCCAGCAACACACACTTTCGACCATAATTACCCAGGAGCTAATTGTTATGTATAAGGTTCCAGGCGGTTACTTTCACAGCTGCACAGGAGTAGTGAAATGTAAAAAGACACCAGTCTAAAGCAGTCTTTGTAGCAATTTGTGTGGCTAGCTGTGTTAAACACAAACCCTCTAACCTTTCCAGACCTAAAGTGTGATTATTTCTAACTGTCAGGAATCAGAAGATATGAATTGTAGCAGTGATTCTATGTTAAACTAATTTAATGCCAATCAGGGAAATCAATTCAAATGTGTGTCAGAGAATGAGAGAAAGAAAACTGCTTTGTGCAAAAGTGAAAAGAAAAATGTGACTGGCAGAGCAAATGATGCATAGTTGCAGCCCATAATGATTTGCAAAGCTTATAATTTCATAAATACATTTGAGAAGTTTAAATGAAAGTACAGATCAATGATCAATAGTTTCCTATATGGCATTGTCAGTGAAGAGGAGATCAGCCTATATGCTTCTGTGGGCAGGTGACAAAGGATCACTTTTATTTAACGACTACAAGCATACTGCAGAGGATAGCACCAACCCAGATAAAATCTTTGAAAGATTCAACATCCATCTCCAGACCAAAATCAAATAATTGAATCTACCATTATGAATTTCTTGGCCTGAATCAAGAGTTAGTTGAAACTTTCGACAACTTTGTAACAGGATTGAAAAATGTAGCCAGAAAACATAAGTCCATGGACACAGATAGAGGGCTGATAGATCAACTCATTTGGGATTGGAAATAAACAGCAGAGTTGATGCAGTGAAACAGAAACAAAAGAAGATATACCGAGCAGAGAGAAAGATATTCAGGAGCTGTGGGCACCACATGTATTCACACAGAAGGAAATGTCCCACATGTGGAGCCATTTTCAGGGTTTCTGGAAAGGCCAATTGGCAATGGAGACTTACAGAGTAGCTAGGAAGGATGTTCAGAGAGAGTTAAGAAAAGCAAGGAGGGGACATGAACAGTCTTTAGAGGTAGAATAAAGGAGAACCCAAAAGCTTTCTATAGATATGTGGGGAATAAAAGGATGACTAGGGTAGGAATAGGGCCAGTCAAAGACAGAAGTGGGAAGTTATATGTGGAAACTGTGGAGATCAGAGAGGTGCTAAACAAATATTTCTTATCTTCAAAGTTTGTGCGAAGATTTGTAGCTCGGGTGCTCGTTGCTGTGGTTCTGTTCGCCGAGCTGGAAGTTTTTGTTGCAAACGTTTCGTCCCCTGGCTAGGCGACATCATCAGTGCTTGGGAGCCTCCTGCGAAGCGCTTCTTTGATGTTTCCTCCGGTGTTTATAGTGGTCTGTCCAACAACAACTACTTGCAGATACCAACACCTACCAAAAGAGGGGTTTGACCCCACCCCACAGCTCACCAATAGGATAAATAACACACTTAGGAATCTACAAAAAAACGGACAGATAACCAGAGCTGACCTACAAAGAATGAAACCGGAAAGCAACAACACCCCCAGATTCTATGGATTACCTAAAGTACACAAACCAGACATCCCACTCAGACCCATAGTATCACTGCCAGGGACACCATCATACAAACTGGCCAAAGAACTACAACAGAAACTAAAACACCTAGTCAGCGGATCCAAACACTCTATACAATCAACAAAGGAATTCTTGGACATCATCAGAAATATACACATAGACAAAGAAGAAACCATGATATCATTCGAAGTGACGGCACTGTTCACTTTGATTGACAAAACCCTAGCCAGAGAAACAATAGCCAACCTACTGGACATACAGAACAGAAAACAGGACGCTGAACCTATCAACAAAGACGGCATACTCAAACTACTGGACTTGTGCCTCACAACACACTTCACATTCAACAACCAGATATACGAACAAATCAACGGAACACCCATGGGATCACCAATCTCGGGACTCACAGCAGAGGCAGTTATGCAAAGGTTAGAACAAACAGTCCTACCACAAATTCAACCCAAACTCTGGGCCAGATACGTTGATGACACGTTTGTAATCATTAAAAACACGGAAATAAATCTAATGCAAGGTGGTGAAGGCAATAATGACAAAACTGCAGTACAAATGTTACTACCTCATTTACAGGCTCTTACCTAAATATGTTGTGGTTTTGTTCGCCGAGCTGGAAGTTTTTGTTGCAAATGTTTCGTCCCCTGTCTAGGCGACATCATCAGTGCTTGGGAGCCTCCTGCGAAGCGCTTCTTTGACGTTTCCTCCGGTGTTTCTCGTTGTCTGTCCCTGCCGCTTCCGGTTGTCAGTTTCAGCTGTCTGCTGTAGTGGTTGGTATATTGGGTCCAGGTCGATGTGTTTGTTGATGGAGTTTGTGGATGAATGCCATGCCTCTAGGAATTCCCTGGCTGTTCTCTGTCTGGCTTGCCCTATGATAGTAGTGTTGTCCCAGTCGAATTCATGTTGCTTGTTGTCTGCGTGTGTGTGAATTTGACTGGGACAACACTACTATCATAGGGCAAGCCAGACAGAGAACAGCCAGGGAATTCCTAGAGGCATGGCATTCATCCACAAACTCCATCAACAAACACATCGACCTGGACCCAATATACCAACCACTACAGCGGACAGCTGAAACTGACAACCGGAAGCGGCAGGGACAGACCACTATAAACACCGGAGGAAACATCAAAGAAGCGCTTCGCAGGAGGCTCCCAAGCACTGATGATGTCGCCTAGCCAGGGGACGAAACGTTTGCAACAAAAACTTCCAGCTCGGCGAACAGAACCACAGCATTTCTTATCTGTTTTCACTCAGGAAAAGGAGAATATTGTAGAGGAGATGAATGAGATACGGGCTATTAGACTTGACAAGATTGAGGTTAGTAAGGAGTTATCAATTCTACAAAGTATGAAAGTAGATTAGTCCCCTGGTCTGGATGGGATTTTTCTGAGAATTCTCTGGGAAGCTAGAGAGGAGATGGCTGAGACTTTGGCTGAGTCATAATTACCGACAAGTTTAGTACCAGAGCACTGGAGGATTACAAATATTGTGCCCTTGTTCAAGAAGTGACTCATGTAATTATAGACCAGTGAGCCTTACGTCTGTTGTAGGAAAAGTTTTGGAAAGGATTATAAGAGATAGGATTTATAATCATCAAGCAAGCAACAATTTGATTGGAAATAGTCAACATGGATTCATCAAAGGCAGGTCATGTCTCACAAAGCTCACTGAGTTTTTTGAAAAGGTGACCAAGCATGTGGATGAGGGTATGGCAGTTGATGTGGTGTACGTAGACTTCAGTAAAGCCTTTGATAACGTTCCACCTGGTTGGCTATTGGAGAAAATGTGGAGGCATGGGATTGAAGGTGATTTAGCAGTTTGGATTAGAAACTGGCTTTCTGTAAGAAGGCAACGAGTGGTGGTTGATGAAAAATATTCAGCCTGGAGTCTGGTTACTAGTGGTGTGTCACAAGGATCTGTTTTGGGACTATTGCTGTTTGTCATTTTTATAAACAATATTAATGTAGGCATAGGTGAATGGGTTAGTAATTTTGCAAATAACACTAAAGTCAGTGGAGTGGTGGACAGTTTGGAAGAATGTTGCAGGTTGCAGGGAGATTTGGATAAACTGCAGAATTGGGCTGAAAGGTGGCAAATGGAATTCAGGCAGATAAATGTGAAGTGATTCATTTTGGAAAGAATAACAGGAAGGCAAAATATTGGGTCAATGGAAAGATTCTTGATACTGTGGATGTGCAGAGGGATCTTGGTGTCCATGTACATAGATCCCTGACAATTGCACCCAGGTTGATAGTGCTGTTAAGAAGGCATATAATGTGTTAGATTTTATTGGTAGAGGGATTGAGTTCCGAAGTTCTAAGAAGGGCTTATGCCAGAAACGTCGATTCTCCTGTTCCCTGGATGCTGCCTGACCTGCTGCGCTTTTCCAGCAACACATTTTCAGTTCCGAAGTTCTAATGTCATGCTGCAACAATACAAACACTAGTGCGGTCTCACTTGGAGTATTGTGTGCAGTTCTGGTTGCCCCATTACAGGAAAGATGTGGAAGCTTTGGAAAAGGTGCAGAGGAAATTTACCAGGAAGTTGCCTAGTCAGGAGCAAAGGTCTTGAGGAAAGGCTGAGAGACTTGGATCTGTTCTCATTGGAGAGAAGAAAGCTAAGAGGGGCTTGAATAGAGACATACAAGATGATCAGAGTTTTAGATAGGGTGGACAGTGAGAGTCTTTTTCTGAGGATGATGAAATCTGCTTGTACAAGGGGGCATAACTACAAATTGAGGGGTGTTAGATTTAAAGCAAATGTCAGAGGCAGGTTCTTTACTCAGGGCATGGAATGCCCTACCTGCCAATGTAGTCAACTCAGTCACATTAGGGGCATTTAAACAGTCCTTGGATAACCATATGGATGATGATGGGATTGTGTAGGGAGATGGGCACAAGTCAGCGCAACATCGAGGGCTGAAGAGCCTGTTCTGTGCTGTATTGTTCTATGTTCTATGTAAGGACTATTTTAACTTTTGTCTTTTTAAAGTAACTGTGGGCTTAAATGAGAAATAACTATTATAAAACTTTTGAAAGAGTGTCTGTCATTTTGAAAAACAAGTAACCTGACGCCCATGCCAAGCACCATGAAAATAATTGTTCGAGCAAAAACTAATTGCAAAGTTACAGACCATTTGGAATCAAGGGAGTTTACTGATGCAGGTTTTGCTGGGAACAAGAAGTTTATTGGTCTACGGACTAGTGACCAGTTATCAATGACAGAGGCCTTTTTGCTTGCCAACAACAACATGATTAGTTCCCAGGTAACTGAACAGTTTGGAGTTAGGAACAAATTACAGAGAGAAAAGTATTCAATTCTTGTGTGTGTGTGTGTGTGTGTGTGTGTAGAGAGTTTATAAGATGATTAGAATTCTAATTACTAGTGTTCTATGCATTCTACCGCTTCTTGAACGGTCATAAAAATGAATTATTCTCATTCAGTACATAAGTCTGATCTCTGCTTTTCTCAACCTGGTCAGATAAATTGGGGAACCTTGCACACTTGTTAAAGATTGTTACTTTTGTGATCACTTTGGAAATAGCAGGCTTCATTTCCAGCATGGATTTGTGTATTACCCCCAATAAATCACTGAGAAAAGGTGTACAGAACAAAGGAAAGTGTGATAGACAAATCACTAGAGGCAGAGCAATATGGTGTATGGATAGAAAAAGAAACTGAAACACCTTTAGCCTGGATGATAATAGTGAGTTTGTGAACACAATAGACATAAGAGCCATGCAACTGCTTGGCACATCTGGGTGTAACAGTTCCCAGTAGAAAGAAAATCACAAAGCCATTCAGATCTGAAAGAAGGTGAAAATTAAACTTTCAAGGATTAACTTGAGGGTGACAATTCATACAAGAGAACAGAGTGACTTCATGCTGCTCATTATACCAGGAGATCTTTCCTGAAAGTTTTGGAAGAAAATGTTTATTTAAGGAAAGCTGCTCAAGAAAGTAAACAATGACGTGATAACAGTATATGGGAGAACTGAGATTTGACAATTAGGAACACCTGAAGAAAAATGTGTTAACTGCATGTTACATGTCACTGAATTAGACAATTCTACTCGACTGCAGTTTGGCATTTGTAAAGAGGTGCAAATTATTTTAATGAATCATGAAAGTAAGGACATAATACTGATGGTTGAAGACAGCACAGCCAGTATAAAACTCCCTACCCCACATCCCCCCCCCAAAAAAAAAATGCAAAGAAGATTTGGTGCAAATGTACTCAAAGTGTTTCACTGAAGTAATTTGTGGTTTGAACATTTTGAGTATTACACCTCAATCAACCCAATGATGACTCCCTTGTAAAGAACTGGATAGAATTGAAAATCAATGGAAAGAGGGTTCCAAGGAATGGAAGGAAAGAAGGTCATGACCAGTTAGAGATTGGTTAAATTCCATTATGGTCAGAGAGAAGCCACATGGATAGCTAAGATTTGTCCTAGATCCCAAGCCACAAGGAGGTATCACTATCTTACCCCAAGAAATCTCAACATTACTGGCAGGAGTAAAAGTTTTGAACAATCTTGATATCAGATTGACTATGGAATGTGAAGCCAAATGTAAAATGACAACAGATAACACAGCATTTGAAGGATACAAATTCCTGTGTCTACCCTTTTGCGTTAGAACGAGTCAGGATGAGAATATGTTCCAGCAAAAAGCAAATGAGAAATTGAGGAGATGCAAATGAGTAATCAGTTTAGCAAATGATATTCAGGTATTTAAAGTAGATGAGTAGGTTGTGACACCAAACTACATGAAATCATGAACAAAAGTAGTAAATTTTGGATCAAGTTAAACGCAGACAAATGCATTGTGCAAGTGACATAAAGCCAATTCTTTAGAATAGTGTGCACATCAGATAGTCCATGGAATTATTTGAGTCATTGAATTTATGCAAGGTTGAGTTGGAGTTTTGATAAATAAGGGAGTTGAAGGTAATAAGGCAGACAGGATGTAGAGTGAGGCCACAATCAGATCAGCCGTGATCTTAGTGAATTGCAGAGGTGACTTAAGTAGCCTACTCCTGTTTTCCTTAAACATGTGGTTTAAAGCAACTGGATTGCTCAGTTTAAGAGTCAGTACGTAAAGTTACATATTGTCCAGACAATGGAAGGATGACACAAGGATTAATGAAACACTTGGGTTTTTACAACAACCGATGATAGTTTCATTGTCACCATCACTGAGACTAGCTTGCCTTTCCAGATTTATTATCTACTTAACTTTATCAATTAATTAAACTCATATCCCATAACATTAGCCTGGGTCACTGGATAACACAATAGAACTATCTCCCGAGAGATTATGTAAAAGAATAATCAGTATTTAATGTTCAGCTGTTGCTGCAGTAAAACTCTGAAACGCATTGGAAGACTTTCTCCAGACACATTTTCAAGACCAATGGCACTTATTCCAGAAATTGTCTGAAGGTTTATATTAAAAGCAATACCACATATACTACTCCATCCATCTGAGCACTTTATAGATGTTGCTAGGAGAAAGAGTCATGATCATCTTGCTCTCCGGACTACCTAAGGAGTAGGAAGAGGACATAAGGTCAGGTGCAGCAGCACCAACTGCTACAGGAGAGGGCAAGGAGGCTGAGATTGTATCCTTTCAGCTTACAGATACAGGATATCCTTATTGCTCTCGAGTTCCTTCAGGACTAGTACCATATCTGAGAGTCTGTACACCCTCTCCCTCAGTCCCTTGGCTGTCCAACAATTTCTTTTTATGTACCAGTCAGCATACTCTACACTTTAAGTACAACTGAACGTAAGTAAGTGCTCCTGTAAAATTGTATCTAATCAGCACTAGAGTGACATACTTACAGATGTCTGTTAATGTCTCCAGAAATGTTCAACTTATAATAATTAGCAACTGTATGCTGTATCTCAACTTTCAAGCAGACTAGTCAATGTAACACTGCAACCACTTTGTTTGCACTTTCATTCTATGGACAAAATAATTGCTGATGAAATAGTTCAACATTGATGTTTGTTATATCTTCAATCATATGATATTACCATTTGAACTGCAGGGAAAGCAACAAGTTAAAAGGAAAAGCAAAGTTTTGCAGCAAGTTGGCAACAGTTATAGAAATCCCAAATATTTAACTCCATCAAACTTGACCACAGTCACAGAAATTTTAGGCAGGTATTGATTTTTGGAAATTCTGGTGTGGCAGACTATGGTAAAGACTTTTACATTTACATCTACATCTGTTTTTGCCTTTAACTGTGTGTAGTTGTCATTAGGTACAATGGCAGGCAGTAGTCAAGGGTCCATTCCTTTCTGTCACCTCATCAGAAAAATGATTGTTATATATTTTTCTTAATTGTAGTGCAGTGACTTAGAATGGTCTAAATGTGTGTTTGATTATCTTTCCTGAATTTTGTCCAGAATGCTACAAACAGAACAAACAAACTTTATTGTCATTTACTAGCCATTTTGATAATCTAGTCCTCATGTTGGTAATTTCATGTTAACTGCTTTGTGGTCCTATCAATTTTCAACCGTTGCTTTGACAAATTTTAAAAAAGTCTTACATTAGTAGCCATCTAATTGGATTTTTTGGCGGTTGACAATTACCTGCTAAAATAATTGCAATGGCGCAATTTTACATGACGATAGTTACAGGATAATGTTAGCCTAAGCATCTGCTCCTGGCTGGTTTCTCACACAGTGAACCTTTCCAAGACAACTTCAGGTCATTGTAACTTTCTTAATGACTATCATGCCCTTTTTTAGTGGCTGGCTGCAAAGACTTATTTGGCAAGCCTCCAGGAAAATTTTATTGTGGTCTCATCCTCCTAAAAAAACCTGATTGTTGCAAGGCCAAATAAGTCATTATGGAAGCTGGTGACTTCAGTGAGGTTATTGAATTAATTTCTGCTTTTTCTCTGGTGTCAGCAGCAACCATTTTGCTGATTTAAGCAAAGACAGTGCACCACATGGGATAAATTTCCTCCAGAAATATTATTTCCATTGTATCACTTCAAACTGTTATACCTTTTCAACTTCACTTCCGATCTACAATAATTTTGATCTAACGATTCTGTAAGATTCAGCAACATTTTGTTTTAGAAATGCAAACTGGGAGTAAAGTTGATGAAAGCTATAAAAGTGCTACTGCAAGTATCCTTAGAAGGTTGATTTGCATTGCATTAATGATCATACTATCACTTAGTAAATGTTAGCTAGAAATCTTCATTTTAAACCCAGAAATCACATGAAAGTGTGTTCAATATCTGTGATTGGGCAACAGTTGTAATTTCAGTTTTGTGGGATATGGAATTTGCACCATATAGGTGAGGTAATAACTTAACCAGAACTGCATTTCTTGGAGCTGCCAGCAATTAAAAATACATTCAAACAGCTGGGCACCACCTCTCACCATTAATGGCTGCACAGCTGTAACAATAACAAGTGATGCCATTGAACTACCCACTGAGTTGCCTTGGCATCAGCAGGACAAGCAAAGCCTGCTGCTTTTATACAGCTATCACACTTGAACACTCACATGCTGGCTTTCACCATCTGTGATCATATTAACTTCGAAAGAAGAGCATTACTCCCAGGTGCTGTAACTAGCTTGTAAAGAGAACTGACCATTTCAAATCACAATACGTCAATATTAAGAATATTTATTGTAATCTTCTAAATTTAGTACTGTGATATTGGAGCACATTTGTGGTTAAAATAGAAATGTCAAAGGAAATTAATAAACGGAAGCAAATTTGTATGTGTGTCCCTATGTCTTGAGTGTGTGGCCTTTAACTTGCACTGAATATATATTGTATGTAACAGACATACACAACACTAATTGTGTACTATTAACTTCAGCAACTTTCTTTATCTTACATTTGTTCAAATTTACTAGTAACATGACCACTGAAACAAGGGTAAGTTTGAATCCATAAATCAAAACAAAACATTGTTCAAAAAGGGGAGTAGGGATAACCCTAGTAACTATAGGCCGGTGAGTCTCACTTCTGTTGTGGGCAAAGTCTTAGAGAGAATTGTAAGGGATAGGATTTATGCACATCTGGATAGGAATAATGTGATCAAGGATAGTCAGCATGGTTTTGTGAAGGGCAGGTCGTGCCTCACAAACCTTATTGAATTCTTTGAAAAGGTGACGAAGGAGGTTGATGAGGGGAAAGCGGTAGATGTGGTATATATGGATTTTAGTAAGGCGTTTGATAAGATTCCCCATGGTAGGCTACTGCAGAAAATACAGAGATATGGCATTGAGGGTGAGTTGGAGGTTTGGATTAGGAATTGGCTGGATGGAAGAAGACAGAGGGTAGTAGTTGATGGCAAAGTTTCTTCATGGAGTGCCGTCACTAGCGGTGTTCCGCAAGGATCTGTTTTGGGACCATTGCTGTTTGTCACTTT
>NC_057714.1:60389827-60419627 GCF_004010195.1 Chiloscyllium plagiosum
GTATGGAGTCAGCTATTACGAGGGGGCATAGCTTTAAATTAAGGGGGGGTAGATATAGGACTGAAGTTGGGGTAGGTTCTTCACTCAGCGAGTCGTAAGTTCATGGAATGCCCTGCCAGTAGCAGTGGTGGACTCTCCCTCTTTATGGGCATTTAAGCGGGCATTGGATAGGTATATGGAGGATAGTGGGTTAGTATAGGTTAGGTGGGCTTGGATCGGCGCAACATCGAGGGCCAAAGGGCCTGTACTGCGCTGTATTCTTCTATGTTCTATTAAACAAAGAGTGATAACGAACTAAAATGACAGGAACTACAATTTTGGTTTAGTGGTTTTGAAATAGTTAAGCTGTTAAGGCGATAGTAATGTATGCTGGTTGTCCCTTCATTTTCACTAGCATCAGACTATATGAGTCATGTCTCACTTCACTCACACAGTTCATATCTTTCTGGTCTAGCGCCACTGCTACTCCCTATTTCTTTTCTATTCCGGAGTATGCCAATTGCAGTTCATTACTCATGAAGTCAACTGTATTTCACCTAATCATAGGATGTTTAATTTTTCCTTTTCCATTTCTATAGGCTCAGTATCTTTCTTTTCTGTCCATTGTTCATATATTCAATGTTCCAACTTAATTCTTATGAAACGACCTGGAGTGTATAGGTGATGATTTTGCTAGATGCGAGGTCTCACTTCCTCCCTTCATGACAGCATTTGTCCTTTGACAGGAATTCTTGTTCATTCTGTTGGTATTTATTTCTGTTGATGCATCCTGTACAGCGTTCTTGGCCACTTTCAGTCATGGTTAACTGCAGTGCCAGTTCAGCCACTGACGATTTGACCAATGTAAGAGATGACACTTGGCTACAGCAATAACAGCAGCTGATTTTACGTGATTGATGAGCAATAATGTTAGTTAGATTTGCAGATGACAAAGCATTCGGAACAAACAGAAGAAGAATTTCAAGAACCAGCAGACAGACAAAGAATAGCAGGGACAAACTTTGGAATGAAAGTGAACGTCAGCAAAACCAAAGTGATGCATATTTCAAGATCACCAAGATATGCTGCTATATTCATTGAAGGGAAAAAAAACTATACAAGTGCAAGGATTAAAGTCTTTAGGAAGCATAATGTATGCAAGATGAAGGTGCAACCAATAGGTCAGTACAAGGATAGCAATGGGAAAGGCTGTACCGAGTAAGAAGAGACAGTACTGACTGCAAAATATGCAAAAAACAACTCAAGAAAAAATTTGTAAAGAGGGTGACTTGGAGCGAATTTACAAATAGCTTTGAAATGTTGGTTTGAGGAGAATGGAAAGGATCAGTTGGATAGAAAAAGAACCAATGAAGAAGCACTGCAGAAAGTAAACAAAGACATTTGCTGAACTTAATGATGTAAAGACAGAAAAACTGGGTGTATCTGAATAGGAAAAATCAGCGGCAAATGTTACAGAACAAAGCACATAGAACATTACAGTGAAGTAGAGGCCCTTTGGCTCTCAATGTTGCACCAATCTGTGGAACCTATCTATCCTCCAGTATCCTATTTTCATCCATATGTTTAGCCAATGACGATTTAAATGCCCTTAAAGTTGGCAAGTCTACTATTGTTGCAGACAGTATGTTCCACACCCCTACTACTTTCTGAGTAAAGGAACTACCTCTGACATCTGTCCTATATCTATCACTCTTCAATTTAAAGTTATGTCCCTCATGCTAGCCATCACCATCTGAGGGAAAAAGGCTCTCCCTGTCCACCCTATCTAACCCTCTGATTATCTCATATGTCTCAATTAAGTCACCTCTCAACCTTCTTCTCTCTCATGAAAACAGCCTCAGGTCCCTCAGCCTTTCCTCATAAGACCTTCCCTTCATACCAGGCAACATCCTAGTAAATCTCCTCTGTACCCTTTACAAAGCTTCCACTTCCTTCCCATAAAATTGTGACCAGAACTGTACTTAATACTCCAAGTGTGGCTGCATCTGAGATTTTGTACAACTGTAGCATGACTCCTGGCTCTGAAACTCAACTCTTCTACTAGTAAAAGCTAACACATCATATGCCTTCTTAACAACCCTATCAACCTGGGTGGCAACTTTCAGGGATCTATGTACATGGCCACTGAGATCTCTCTGCTCACCGACACTACCAAGAAACTTACCATTAGCCCAGTAATCTTTATTCCTGTTGCTCCTTCCAAAGTGAATCACCTCACAGTTTTCAACATTAAATTCCATTTGCCACCTCTCAACCCAGTTCTGCAACTAATCTATGTCTCTTTGTAACCTGCAACATCCTTCAGCACTATCCACAACTCCAGTTGCTCAGTGATTAGCATTCTGGTCTCCCAGCGCCAGGGACCTGGGTTTGATTCCAGCCTCGGGCGACCGTCTGTGTGGAGCTTGCACATTCTCCCTGTGTCTGTTTGGGTTTCCTTCAGGTGCTCTGGTTTCCTCCTGCAATCCAAAGATATGCAGGTTAGCTGAATTAGCTATGCTAAATTGCCCATAGTGTTCAGGAATGAGTAGGTTAGGGGTAAATGTAGAGGAATAGGTTTAGGTGGGTCAGTGTGGACCAGTAGGGCTGAATGGCCTGTTTCATGCTGTAATGATTTTATTCTATCCACCAATCTTAGTGTCAACACAAATTTACTAACCCATCCTTCTATGCCCTCATCGAGGTAATTTATAAAAATGACAAACAGCAGTGACCCCAAAACAGATCTTTGTGGTACACCACTAGTAACTGAACTCCAGGATAAACATTTCCCATCAACCACCAACCTCTGTCGTCTTTCAGCTAGCCAATTTCTTATCCAAACCACTAAATCACCCTCAATCCCATACTTCCGTATTTTGTGCAAAAGCCTACTGCGGAGAACTTTATCAAATGCTTTGCTGAAATCCATATATATCACATCAGTTACTTTACCCTCATCCACCTGTTTGACCACCATCTCAAAGAACTCAATAAAGTTTGTGAGGCACGATCTACCCCTCACAAAGCCATGTTGACTATCCCTAATCAAGTTATTCCTTTCAAAATAATTATAAGTCCTACCTCTTATAAACTTTTCCACCACTTTACTCACAACCGAAGTAAGGCTCACTGGTCTATAATTACCAGGGTTGTCTCTACTTCCCTTTTGAATAAAGAACAAACATTCCTTGTCATGGAAGGAGGGTGTCAAGACAGGAATAATAAAAGAAGTGAGACATCTCAATGATGTATGGCTCAAAAGTTAAAGCAAGTTATTGGAAAATGAAAAGATTGACAACAGGACAGACAGACATGAAAAGAGGTGATGGCCTCATGTTATTATCGGTGGACCGCTAACCCAAAGGTCTCGGTAATGTTCTGAGGACCCAGGTTCGAATCTTGCCACAGGAGATGGTGGAATTTGAATTCAATAACAATCTGGAATTAAAAGACCAATGATGGCCATGAAACCATTGTTGGAACAGGACCTCCTTTTGGAAGAACACACATGATGATGAACTGAAGAAATTAGAGGTGTTCATTAACATTCATTTAAAATCATAAAGTGGTTTCTTTTGTAGGTGCAATTTCAGCAATGCTCCAGCACATTTGGAACAAGTGGTCAGAGAAGGTTATTGGATAAATGGATCTGTGCTGATTATTGACGTCTGCTGTGAAATATCATGTTATGTGTGCTAAAATTAACTGTTCACTAATGCATAGCATCATACACTACTGCATGAGCAGGCATCTGAGTTCTTGCTGTAATTGATGCTCCTCTACCTCTTTCAAATTAAAAGATCAGGCTTGGTTTCACCTATTCATTGTGCCTTGATTTACGAACTTCTCTCCTAATCTTTGGGGGTGTTATACTGTCCTATGCGCCTTCATCTAGCTTCCTCTAATTCATAAACAAATTCAGTTGAGCAAATTGAGTTGAGTGCCAACTTGAGAGTTTCATGAATGGGGAGTTAAGTGCTAATTTTCATTCTTACATTTTGTTACAGAGTCATAGAGTTACACAGCATGGAAGCAGACCTTTTGGTCCAACTCATCCATGCCAAACCCAAATCCAAAACCGATCTAGTCCCTGTTGCCAGTATTTGGCCCATATCCATCTAAACCCTTCCTTTCATATATTCATCCAGATGCTTTTAGATATGATAATTGTACCAGCTTCCAGCACTTCCTCTGACAGCTCATTCCATGCATGCACCATTCTCTGCATGAAAAAGTTACCCTTCAAGTCCTTTTTAAATATTTCCCCTCTCATGTTAAACCCATGCTCTCTAGTTTTGGACTCCCCCACCTGAGGAGAAAGACTTTGACTATTCACCCCAGCCCTGCCCCTCCTGATTTTATAAATCTCTATAAAGTCACCCCTCAGCCTCTGACACCCCAGGGAATAAAGCCCTAGCCTATTCAGCCTCTCTTGATAACTCCAACCCTGCAGTACTGGGAACATTCTTATAAATCTTTTTTGTACCCTTTTAAGTTTTTTCCACCCTTTCAAAGGATAAAGCAGTTCTACAAGTTGAAGTTCAAAATTGGAGGAAGGCCAATTTTGACAGTATTAGACAAGAACTTTCAAAAGCTGATTGGACGCAGATGTTCGCAGGTAAAGGGACGGCTGGAAAATGGGAAGCCTTCAGAAATGAGATAACAAGAGTCCAGAGAAGTTATATTTCTGTTAAGGTGAAAGGAAAGGCTGGTAGGGATAGGGAATGCTGGATGACTATAGAAAACAAGGGTTCGGTTAAGAAGAAGAAGGAAGCATTTGTCAGGTATAGACAGGACAGATCGAGTGAATCCTTAGAAGAGTATAAAGGCAGTAGGAGTATATTTATGAGAGAAATCAGGAGGGTAAAAAGGGGACATGAGATAGCTTTGGCAAATAGAGATAAGGAGAATCCAAAGGAGTTTTACAAATACATTAAGGACAAAAGGGTAACTAGGGAGAGAATAGGGCCCTCAAAGATCAGCAAGGCGGCCTTTATGTGGAGCCGCAGGAGATGGGGCAGATACTAAATGAGTATTTTGCATCAGTATTTACAGTGGAAAAGGACATGGAAGATATAGAATGTAGGGAAATAGATGGTGACATCTTGAAAAATGTCCATATTACAGAGGAAGAGGTGCTGGATGTCTTGCAATGCATAAAAGTGGATAAATCTCCAGAACCTGATCAGGTGTACCCAAGAACTCTGTGGGAAGCTAGAGAAGTGATTGCTGGGCCTCTTACTGAGATATGTGTATCACCGATAGTCACAGGAGAGGTACCAGAAGACTGGAGGTTGGCTAACGTGGTGCCACTGTTTAAGAAGGGTGGTAAGGACAAGCCAGGGAACTATAGACCAGTGAGCCTAATGTCAGTGGTGGGCAAGTTATTGGAGGGGATCCTGAGGGACAGGATGTACATGTATTTGGAAAGGCAAGGACTGATTATGGATAGACAACATTGCTTTATGTGTGGGAGATCATGTCTCATAAACTTGATTGAGGTATTTGAAGAAGTAACAAAGAGGATTGATGAGGGCAGAGCAGTGATCTATATGGACTTCAATAAGGTGTTCGACAAGGTTCACGTTGGGAGACTGGTGAGCAAGATTAGATCTCATGGAATACAGGGAAAACAAGCCATTTGGATACAGAACTGGCTCAAAGGTAGAAGACAGAGGGTGATGGTGGAGGGTTGTTTTTCAGACTGGAGGCCTGTGACCAGCGGAGTGCCACAAAGATCAGTGCTAGGTCCTCTACTTTTCATCATTCATATAAATGATTTGGATGTGAGCCTAAGAGGTATAGTTAGTAAGTTTGTTGATGACACCAACTTTGGATGTGTAGTGGACAGCAAAGAAGGTCACCTCAGATTACAACGGGATCTTGATCAGATGGATCAATGGGCTGAGAAGTAGCAGGTGGAGTTTAATTTAGATAAATGTGAGGTGCTGCATTTTGGGAAAGCAAATCTTAGCAGGACTTATACACTTAATGGTAAGGTCCAAGAGATCTTGGAGTGCAAGTTCATAGCTCCCTGAAAGTGGAGTCGCAGGTAGATAGGATAGTGAAGAAGGCATTTGGTATGTTTTCTTTTATTGATCAGAGTATTGAGTACGGAGTTGGGAGGTCATATTGCAGTTGTACAGGACATTGGTTAGGCCACTGTTGGAATATTGCATGCAATTCTGGTCTCCTTCCTATCGGAAAGATGTTGTGAAACTTGAAAGGATTCAGAAAAGATTTACAAGGATGTTGCCAGGGTTGGAGGATTTGAGCTATAGGGAGAGGTTGAATAGGTTAGGACTATTTTCCCTGGAGCGTCGGAGACTGAAGGGTGACCTTATAGAGGTTTATAAAATCATGAGGGGCATGGATAGGGAAAATAGACAAAGTCTTTTCCCTGGGATGGTGGAGTCCAGAACTAGAGGGCATAGTTTAGGGTGAACATAGAACATAGAACAATACAGCGCAGAACAGGCCCTTCGGCCTTCGATGTTGCGCCAACCTGTGAACGATTCGCAGCTCGTCCCCCTACACTATCCCAAAATCATCCATACGCTTATCTAAGGATTATTTAAATCTCCCTAATGGGTGAGAGGGGAAAGATATAAAAGAGACCTAAGGGGCAATATTTTTACTCTGAGGGTGGTACGTGTATGGAATGAGCTGCCAGAGGAAGTGGTGGCTAGTACAATTGCAACATTTAAAAGGCATCTGGATGGGTATATGAATAGGAAGGGTTTGAGGGGATATGGGCCAGGTGCTGGCAGGTTGGACTAGATTGGGTTGGGATATCTGGTCAGCATGGATGAGTTGGACCGAAGGGTCTGTTTCCATGCTGTACATCTCTATGACTCTAAGTTTAACAACTTCCTTCCTATTCCATGATTAGGAGTCAGTAAGGGTTGCAGATGCTGGAAGCCAGGATTAATAGATGTAAAGCTGGAAGAACACAGCAGATCAGACAGCATCCAAGGAGGAGGAAAGTCAATGTTTCGGGCCAAAACATTGACATTCCTGCTCCTCAAATGCTGTGTGATCTATTGTGCTCTTCCAGCTTCAAATCTATTGACTTCTTCTTATGCCAAAGAGAATTGTACACAATATTCTAAAAGTGACCTCACCAATATTCTGTGCAGTCATAACATAACATACCTACACCTATACTTAATGGTCTGCTCAATGAAGGCAGATCCTTTTCTCCCCTCTGCTGATAAATCAAGTCTCATTCCTGTTGAACAATATTTGGAAGATACACTGATGGTCGTAATGGCACAGAATGATGTCACAAAGCAAATGCTTTTTTTTCTAAAAGCTGTTCCTTGGCCTTGATGTTTTTCAGAGGGGTAATTAATCAGGCCTGGCTCCAACCAATCTGGTTTGGTACAGAGATGAAAGGGATTTTGAGAGGCCTTTTGTTTATATGTAAACAGATGAGACTTCAGGCTAAAGTGGTCATGTTTTAGAAGTGACCTGTATAATGAAAGGGGAGTGGTCAGCTCTCTAGCTGAGCTGAGCAGTTTAGTTCAATCTTGAACTGGTTGGAAGTTCAACAGGGAGCTGTGTAGAATCTTTCTCTGCTCTTCAACTTCAACCTGTAAGCATGTGTTCCATTTATACTGGTTTTTAAAGGGAGTTTGCTTATTGGGACTGTTGTAAATATTCGGAACAGCATAACTAAGTCTAGTTGGATAGGTTGTTCTTTGTGTTTCATCCCGTAATTTTGTGAATAATTTTTTGTCTGTTTTAAAATCTAGTAGTCAACCCAGCTAACTTATCTTGGTAATTTTCACTGTACATTTACCAAAACAAATTGCAAAGTTATGGTCTGAGCTGCCTGCTTAAGAATGTTTTTGAGTGGTCTGCCTTAGTCCGTAACAATGTACTCTGGGTGAGGGACATTAATGTCCATCAGCAAAACTGGCTCTCCAACATCACTACTGACCAAACTGGTCAAGTCCTAAAGGACATATCTGTTAGGTTGAATCTGTTAGGTGATGAAGGAACAATCAAAAACATACTTGATCTCACCCTCATCAATGTGCCTGCCACAGATGCACCTGTCCATGATCTTACCAATCGGAGTGAGCACCACACAGTTTTTGTCCAATGACAAAGTTCTGTCTTCACATTGAGAATGCCGTCCAATGTGTTGTGAAATACTACACGGTGCTAAATGGGATAGATTTCATACAGATCTCACAACTCAGAAATGGAAATCCAGTGAAATGATGTCAGCTGTCAGCAGCAGCAGAATTATATTCAACACACTCTGCAAACTCATTGCCTTAGATCTGTGTGAGACCTTGGCTAGACTGAGTACCTCTACCAGGCAACCTTTACAAGATAGAATCCATAGAATCCCTACAGTGTGGCAATAGGCTCTTCAGCCAAACAAGTCCACACTGACTCTCCGAACAGTACCTCACCCAGGTCCATTCCACTACCATATTTTTATTGGTAATTGGCAGTTTAGCACGGCCAATTCACCTAACCTGCACAACTTTGGATTGTGGGAGCAAAACAGGGCATCCAGAGGAAATGGGAAACTTTTTCAGGGAGAGGGTAGAGCGTGTATGGAATGAGGTGCCAGAGGAAGTGCTGGAGGTTGGTACAATCACAGCATTTAAAAGGCATTTGGATGGGTATATGAATAGGAATGGTTCAGAGGGATATGGGCTGGCAGATGCTGGCATATGGGACTATATTAGGTTAGGACATCTGGTCAGCATGGACGAGTTGGACTGAAGGGTCTGTTTCCATGCAGTACATCTCTATGACTCTATGACTTTATAAATATGCTTCAGCTAGTAACCATAAGAGTTTGTACGAGACTGCTATTTGATGTATCGTCAGCCTGTGCAATTTTCCTGTGGATGATGGAGAACAGTTTGCAAGATCCACCCCAAGTTAACTAGAAGATGCTAATAGTAATGCTATAAGAAGCATTTAGAGAACTTGGACATAACCTTTAGACATTTTGCCCAGATGGTAATACACACTAGAAGGGAAAAATGTGTGTTCCAGTCACCCTAAGTGACCTACTTGGGCTACTACAAAGTCAACAAGACCAGGTTACACCCATTTGAAGATAAAGTGAGGGTGATGAATGGTGCCCTGGCTCCCACGTCTGTATTGGAGATTAGGTTTTTCCTTGGGCTGGTGAGTTATTATGGAAAGTTCAGGCTTCCATCCTGGCACATGTGCATCAACTCCTAGGAAAGGGTCAGCCTTGGAAATGGCCACATAGCTAGGCCTTAACTTTCAGTAAAGTGAAGAAAACAAAACATACTATGATCCCATGCAAAATCTGGCATTAACATGTGATGCTTCCCCATATGGCATCGGGGTGATAATAGCTCATAGGTTGCTTAATGGAAAGCACCGCCCAATAGCGTATGCATCCAGGACTTTGGTTAATGAATATGTTCAGATAGAGAAGGAAGGCTTGGCAGTCATATTTGGAGTCAGGAAGTTCCAACAATACCCTTACGGACATAAATTTGTAATAATAATGGACCACAAGCCCCTGCTAGGTCTACTCAAAGAGGACAAGACAATGCTGCCCATAACCTCAGGCCATATTCAGCACTGGGCTCTAATACTGACTGCATAAAGTTACAATTTGGAACACTGGAAGGCCAAGTAGTGAATGCGGATGCTTTGAGCCACCTCCTGCTGGCAGATACACTACCGATGGTACCGCCACTAGAAGAATCCATAGTGGTTTTAAATGTTCAGGACACACTTCCAGTCACAGTTGACAATATCTGACTTCTGATGCAGAAAGATACAGTCCCGGCAAACAATGAAACAGCTGGTGGTGATGGAAGAAACCAAAGGACAGTCACAACCAGAATTGAAACCTTCTTGGACCCGGAGAGACCAGATCACAGTAGAGGATGCAATATTATTATGGGGAGCAAGGGGGTTATTGTCCTGAGCAGAGGTCTCTGCCAGATACTGGTTGAACTCCACCAAGGTCATCCGTGGGTTTCCAAAATAGAGATATGTCTAGTGGCCAGGATTGGATGCAGACATAGCTGTGCTGTTGGGGCAGTACCCAGAGTGCCAACAAGAGCAAAATGTACTGCCAGTGGCTCTGTCACATTCCTGGGAATCGACTGGTAAACCCTGGACTCAGATACTCATCGACCGCGCAGGTCCTTTCAATGGGCTCAATGTTCTTACTCATTATGGACACCCACTCAAAGTAGTTGAACAGGCATAGAGTTCAATCATCAAACACGGGGAATATGATAGAAAAACTACACGCATCTTTTTGCAATACACGGGCTCCCAGAAGTGTTAGTCAGAGATAACGGGCCATCATTTACCAGGAGGGAATTTGAGTATTTCCTAAAATTGAATGGTATGCAACAATTAAGAACAACTCCATACCCCCCCATCATCCAATGGTCTGACAGTTTGCTTCAGGTGATGAGGTTTGTTGTAGGAATCATGGGAATGGCCCTGCATGGGTAAGAGGCATGATTGACGTGAGGTCAGGTGCCGTGATATATGAAGTTCGGATAGGTGCGACAGACTTGAACAAGCATGTGGACCATATGAAAGCTGCAAATTCACAAATGGGGTGGAGCAAAATGCGCCTGATTACTCAGAATGATCAGAAAGGCTGGTGGAACTTATGGGTTCTCCCTCTTCATCAAGCGTTGAAGACACCTCTGAATCTGCGACGGACACAGCGGATATCACTGCCTTAATGCCTTTGTGGTATGAAGAAGAGAATGCATTGCTTCCCAGATGTTCCAGGCACAAGAGGCATGTTATTGTGCATTACCCATCACCTGTATCTAAGGCAGAGTCAGAGCAATCTGACCTGGTGCTAAAACACCCCAGGAGGAGCAACGAAAAAAAGACTCAGCCTATGTCCTCAGACTCAGACGGGGAGGGATGTAGTGATTGGAACAAAGTTAGCCAAGTGGATCTCATAGAATATGGGTTCCCTGATTGGAGCTGTTAATCTGTTCCAATCATAGAACCCTGGCTGACAGATAAAAAAAGGAATGCCAGACATCCTGTTCACTCTGAGAGCTGGCTCTGGGGGAGCCGGATCAATGTCAAGGACTTTCTATAGGCTGACTTGGTGACATGGTGCCAGCCTCTGTGGAGTAATTTCAAGGTGAAAGTCTCTGCCTTTAACATCACAGCTACATTTAACTGAAAGCTGGTTAGATTCTCTCTTATTCGAGATGATCATTTTCTGCATTTGTGCGATACAAATGTTATTAGCCACTTGTCAGCTCAAATCTGGATATTTTCCATGCCTTTCTGCCTTTGGATGTGGACTACCTCAGTGTTCTTAAGAAGCCCTGACAAAACCGGAATCCATGGGAATCAGAAGGAAAACTCTCTGCTGGTTGAAGTCATACAAAGCTCAATGGAAGATAGTTCTGTTTTATGGAGGTCATTCACCTCAATTCCAATCTCTACAGGAGTTCCTCAGGATAGTGTCCTTAGCCAACCATTTTCACAGCTGCTTCATTAATTACTTTCCTTTCATCATGAGGTCAGAAATCGGGATGTTTGCAGATGACTGCACCATGTTCAGCACCATTCGTGACTTCTTAGATACTGAAGATATCCACATCCAAAAACAGCAAGAGCTGGACAATATCCAAGTATGGGTTGAAAAGCAATAACACTTGCATCACACAAATATAGGCAAAGGCTACTTCCAGCAGGGTAGAACCTAACCATCTCTCCTTGACTTTCAATGGCATTTCCATCGCTGAAAACCCAACATTCTGGGGGTTACCACTATCAGAAACTTAACTGCATAGTTCATATAAATACATTGGCAACAAGATGGAGATGAGAGGCTAGGAATCCTGCAACAAGTAACTCATCTCCTGACTCCCAAAAACCTATCTACCATCTACAAGGCACAAATCAGGAGTGTGTTGGAATACTCTCTATTTGTTGCCTGGAATGGAGAATAGGTCGTACAACGATAGGTTGAGAGTGCTAGGCCTTTTCTCATTGGAACGGCGAAGGGTGAGGGGTGACTTGATAGAGGTTTATAAGATGATCAGGGGAATAGATAGAGTAGACAGTCAGAGACTTTTACCCTGGGTACAACAGGGTTTACCCCGGGTACAACAAGGGGACATAAATTCAAGGTGAAGGGTGGAAGGTATGGGGGATGTCAGGGGTAGGTTCTTTACCCAGAGAGTGGTGGGGGCATGGAATGCGCTGCCTGTGGGAGTGGCAGAGTCAGAATCATTGGTGACCTTTAAGCGACAATTGGATAGGTACATGGATAGGTGTTTAAGCTAGGACAAATGTTCAGCACAACATCGTGGGCTGAAGGGCCTGTTCTGTGCTGTATTGTTCTATGTTGTCTGGATGAGTGCAACTCCAAAAATACTAAAGAAACTTGACACTATCCACGACGATGCAGCCCACTTGATTGGCACCATATCCACAAAACATTCACTCCTTCCACCATTAATATGCAAGAGAATGTGTATCACCTACAAAATGAATTGCAAACATTCATCAAGGCTCCTTCAACAGCACCTTCCAAACCCAAGACCACTACCATTCAGAAGAACATAAGGGCAGCCAATACATTTAATATCACCAATTGCCAGTTCCTCTCCAAGCCACTCATCCTGTTGCTTCATTGTTGCTGGTTCAAAATCTAAGAATTCTTTCTAACAGTATTGTGGGAGTGTTTACATTAAAAGGACTTCAGCTTTTCAAGAAGGAAACTCTCTATCACCTTCTCAATGGCAACTAGTGATGGGCAATAAATGCTGACCCAGTCAGCAACACTTGCATCTCCCCAAAAGATTGAATAAAAAAAAGAAACCCCCTCCACTCCAAAATAGAAGACACAAGTCCATTCCTACCCCAGCCTATCTCTTTCAAATTATAGCCAGGGTTTTAATGGATAGAAATGGAGAAAGAAAGAAAGAAGGCTGAAGAATAGCTTGTCCTCCGTGCATGCAAATGGAGTGAAAAATATATGTAGTATAATATTTGCGTGTCATCATTCAACCTATCTACAGTGCTAAAATCTGAATAATTCTGTCAACCAAAATAAGTGCCATCTGAAGTAATGAAATGTATAATAATAGAAAGGAATGAAGCAAAAGTCCAGTTCTTTTGCGAGCAACATGGTGGCAATGCTGCAGTTACCTTGGTCTAAGCTGTTCTTCAAAGTATTCAGGGCTGGAAAACTTTTTTTTTTACATAACTGGTATGTTTGGCTCCAAGCTTTTGCAATGAAAGATCATTCATGCTGTGCTCAAGGACTTGGTCCTGTTGACAATCAATTAGATGCAGCTGCATTTCAACAGAATCCAACACAGGAAATATTTGGATAACTCTTCCATCATGCTGAATCAAATATGGAGCCAACATAAGTAGCAGCAGGATTTTTAAGTCATTAAATTGCTGTGGAAAATGTGCTGCTTTTCATGAGAAGTATGTCAGCTAGTTCCAACATGTTTTTATGTGTGAAGTTTGCTAAGTTGTGTTACTCTATATGTTGATTGAATCGTTATAATATTTAATGACTCTCTAATATGCCATTCTAACTTATTTACGAACAATCTCACTAAGTGTGGTGACTATGGTTACAAGACATATATGAGTTGATAATTCAGACTGGCATTTCATATCTTGTCAGAACTGCTCGTCCTCAGACAAGATGCTAAAACTGACATCCCAACACTCATTGTGATCTTTTTAAAATTCTTAAGTTCTTCTTGCTTTCTCACCAAAATTGTTCTCACTTCACCCTCACCTTTTTGCAGATTATTTTAAATCTATACTCCCTTGATCTTGTTCTTTTTATGAACGGGAACAGTTCCTCCTTATCCACTTTACCACATGCCCACATGATTTTGAAAACCTCTAGCAGATCTTCTCTTAACCTTCTTCCCTCCAAGGAGAATGATCCCACCTTCTTCAGTCGAGCCTCATTACTGATGTTTCTCATTCCTGAACCATTCTTGGAACCACTTCTGAACTTTCTTCAATGCGTTCACATCCTTCCTGCAGCATTGTACCCATAACTTGTACCACAGTTCTCCAGCTGAGGTCTAACAAGTATCTAATAAGAGTTCAATATCACCTCCTTGCCCTACCCCTAATTAACATGGCTGAGAACACTGTCTGTCATTGCATAATGGCTGCTGTGTTTGTCTAAAGCATTAATTGTGCATGAGATATTTCTGAGAGATGTGATAATATTTTACCTAAATAAAAACATGTATTTTTCACGCAAAATGGATACCTGTACATCAAACTTCAGGGATTTTCACCAATTGAAATTCAAAATATATAAATTTAAGAGCAAGTTACCATTTCAGACGATTCCATCGGCCACACTGTTTCTTCAAAATGTAATTTCTTAATTCAATACTCATAGTTTCATGAATGGCACATGGAAAATATCTGATCTCTGAATTGTAAAATGTAACAATTAACAAAGACAAAGTACTTGTAATTTATCTGCAATATCACCATTCATCAACATGGTTGATTCTGCTGGAAGTAAAACAGCAGCCAGCCTTTGTTTGATAGTTGCTAAAGTGCCAGTGGTGATGAGGAAAGTTGTCCTCAAGTCAACTCTTGGAATAGTTCTAAAGATCAACATTGTAACAAGCTTGCCAGGAGATAGAGTCAAGCTGTAAATCACCACTAATTCTTACTGTCAGATCAGATTTGTTTTACTGTATCTTAATCCACTTTTTCCCTTTGAGCAATGTTGAAGAGTTAGAGAAAGAATCCCTGTGCTGATTATCTACACAGAAAACCATATTATGGATACTTATTCCATAGCCAACAAGCCTTGGGACTTAAACCTTGCATTTATGGGCCAGATGTATGTACACTGTCAGTGCACATAAGACCTACAAAATAATTATAATGACGATGCATCTACTCACTGAAGATCTTGACAGTGCGGAGTTAGGTCTACTCTCTCTTCACTTACACATGTAAATATGGATGATGGCTGGGTAAGCTGGCTGGAGATAACTTCAGAATGCTTTCATTCAGATAAATGACACTCAGCCAAGAAATTGTGATGGTGAATCTCCAAAAAGCACTTGATGGTTAAATGTAATAAGGTTTATTAAACCTACATTCTGTCTGCAAAATAGACCCTGAGCTTCCAGTTTCCTGCCATGTTAACACACCATCCTGTTCCCTCGCCACTATCTCTGTCTCAGGCTGATGTGTTCCAGTGAAGTTCAGCACAATTTGGAAGAACATCACCTCATTTTCTGCTTGGGGACCCTGCAGCTTTCTGGACTCAATATCATATCAACAACTGTAGGGCTTGAGCCTTCCCATGATCTCACTCTAAACCCCACACATCAGGCCTTGTTATCACATAGTCTGCTATTACACACAACCCATTGTTAGCCACTAACAGCTATTCACCCTCCTAGCCTGGTCATTATCCATTCCTTTGTACAACTGTTCTCTCTCTTTGAGCTCTGTCTCCACCTATTGTTTACTCCTTACCCTCTCCCGTCTATCTTCTGCACATGAACCAACATTTTCCCAACTTCCATTAATTCTAAGGAAGGGTCACTTGACCCAAAATCTGAAGTTTGATTTCTCTCCACAGGTGTTGCCACAGCTGCTGAGCTTTTCCAGCAATTTTTGTTTTTGTTTGTATAAGGTTTTTAAGTCTGTTTATCCATCGAGAATGTGCTAACTGCCTGGGGGGATTATTTAACTCTGTAGTTTCTTCATCTTTGAGTAGTCTGTGTGACCAAAATAAGAGAATGACCTACTTATGGAGTCATAGAGATGTACAGCATGGAAACAGACCCTTCAGTCTAACCCCAACCCAATCTAGTCCCACATGCCAGTACCTGGCCCATATCCCTCCAATCCCCTTTTATTCATATACCCATTCAAATGCATTTTAAATGTTGCAATTGTAACAGGCTCCACCACTTCCTCTGGCAGCTCATTCCATACAGGTACCACACTCTGTGTGAAAAGGTTGCCCCTTAGGTCTCTTTTATATCTTTCCCCTCTCACCCTAAACCTATGCCCTCTAGTTCTGGACTCCCCCACCCCAGGGAAAAGACTTTGTCTATTTATCCTATCCATGCCCCTCATAATTTTGTAAACCTCTATAAGGTCACCCCTCAGCTTCCAGAGAAAACAGCCCCAACCTGTTCAGCCTCTCCCTATAGCTCAAATCCTCCAACCCTGCCAACATCCTTGTAAATCTTTTCTGAACCCTTTCAAGTTTCACAACATCTTTCTGATGGAAAGGAGATCAGAATTACATGCAACATTCCAACATTGGCCTAACCAATGACCTGTGCAGCTGCAACATGACCTCCTAACTCCTGTACTCAATACTCTGACCAATAAAAGAAAGCATATCAAACGCTTTCTTCACTATTCTATCTACCTGAGACTCCACTTTCAAGGAGCTATGAACCTGCACTCCAAGGTCTCTTTGTTCAGCAATATTCTCTCGGACCTTACCATTAAGTGTATAAGTCCTGCTGATATTTGCTTTCCCAAAATGCAGCATTTATCTGAATTGAACTCCATTTGCCACTTCTCAGCCCATTGGCCCATCCACTTTCTAATACTTATATTCCTTTTAATGATGAGTACAAAATTCACCCAAAAATAGAAAACCTGGCATATTCTGGACATCAGTCAACCTTTTAGGTTGTGGGGTTTCAACTGCAACATGTCAACAACATAAGTGATCTATACTGATCTCCACTGCACTACAGTAATTGAGTCTTAGGGGTCTACAGCACAGAAAAAGGTCCTTTAGCTCATTGAGTCTGCAAGCATCAAAACAAGCATCCAACTAATCTAATCCCATTTTCTGGCACGTGGCCCACAGTCTTGTATGTCTTGGCATCACAAGTGCACACCTACATATTTCTTAAATTTATGACAGTTGCTATCTCTACCAGCCTCACAGGCAGTGAGGCCCAGATTCCCACCATCCTCTGGGTGAAAAAGGTCTTCCGCACATATTCTCTAGACCTCTTGACCCTTACCTTAAATCTATGCCTCCTGGTCATTGATCCTACTACCAAGGGGAAATGTTTCTTCCTATCCACCCAACTGTGCACCTCATGATTTTATACATCTCAATCACATTCCATCTCAGTCTCCTTTGCTCTAAGGAAAACAACCCTAGTCTGTCCAATCTCTGTTCATAATTAAACCTCTCCAGCCAGGCAATAGTCTGGTAAGTGTCGTCTGCGCCCTGCCCAGTATAATTACATCCCTCTCAAATGTGGCTTAATGGCAGGAGACAGACAGTTTTGGTGGATGGTTGTTTTTCAGATGGGAGGCCTGTTACCACCGGTGTTCCACAAGGATCAGTGATGGATCTACTTTTGACATTTATATGAAGAGCTACATAATACTTAAGCTGTGGCCTAAATACCATTTTCTAAAGTTTCAGCATAACGTCCTTGCCTTTAAACTCTATGCCTCGGCTGATAAAGGCAAATATCCCATATGTCTTCTTAACCACTTTATCTGCCTGTCCTGATACTTTAAGGGATAGGGGACATGTGCTGCAAAGTCCATCTATCCTTGGTGCTTCCCAGGGTACTACTAGTCATAATGTATTCCCTTGCCTTGTTTGTCCTGCCCAAGTGCATCATCTCACAGTTATTTGGATTGAACTGCATTTTCCACAGATCAGTCCATCTGACCAGCCTGTCTATACCCTCCTGTAATCTAAGGCTATCCTCCTCACTACTTGCCATTCTACCCATTTTCATATCACCGGTGAACTTACTGAACAGTCCTTCTACATTCAAATCTGAATCATTTAATTGTATCAAAAACAACAAGGGACCCAAAGCTGAAATCCAAATGGACACAGACCTCCAGTCATAAAACACCACTCAACCATCACCCTCCGCTTCCTGTCACTCAACCAATTCTCAATACAATTAATCAAACTTTCTTGGTCCCATATGCTCCCAGAAGGGACCTTTTCAAAAGCCTTGTGAAAGCCAAGTAGACTATATCAAACATGTTGCCTTCATCCACACACCTGGACACCTTTTCGAAAAGTTCAGTCACATTGTTCAGATATGACCTCCCCTTAACAAAACCATGCTGATTGTTCTTCAGTGTTCCCTGCCTCTCCTAGGACAGATAATTCTGTCCATCAGAATAGCTTCCAAAAGGTTCCCCACCACTGAAGTGAGACTGATTGGTCTGTAGTTTACTGCTTTATTTCTTTCTTAGTTCTTGAATAACAGTACCACATTGGCTGTCCTCTCATCCTCCAAACTGTCAGTACCTCCCCTGTGGCTAGAGAGGAATTAAAAATTATTGCCAACACACTTTTGAGAAGTAGCCAAGAAGATTGATGAAGGAAAAACAATAGTTCACATGGGATTCATGGTGAACTTGCCGATTGGATGCAAAATTGGCTTAATGGCAGGAGACAGACAGTTTTGGTGGATGGTTGTTTTTCAGATGGGAGGCCTGTTACCAGTAGATGTTCCACAAGGATCAGTGATGGATCTACTTTTGACATTTATATAAATAATTTAGATTAGAAAATCGAGGGCATGGTTAGTAAATTTGCGAATGACACCAAAATTAGTAGTTTACTGGACAGTGAAGAAGGTTATCTTGGTATAAAGAGAACTTCATCAATTGGGGCAATGGACTGAGGAATGGCAGGTGGAGTTTAATTTGGATAAATGTGAGGTGTTGCATTTTGGTAAACAAATAAGGGCAGTACTTATACAATTAATGATAGGGTCCTGGGTTATGTTGTAAACAGAGAGACCTCGGGGTTCAGATACATAATTCTTTGAAATTTGCATCACAGATAGACAAGGTGGTTATGAAGGGGTTTAGCATGCTTGCCTTCATTGCTCAGACTATTGACGACAGGAGCTGGGATGCCATGTTGAGGTTGTATAGGATGTTAATGAGGTCTGTTCTCGAGTGCTATGTGCAATTCTAGTTGCCCCGTTCTTGGAATAATATTAAGCTGCAGAGGGTAGGAAAAGATTTACCAGGTTGTTGCCAGGAATGGAGGGTTGAATTATAATTTGAGACTGGATAGGCTGGGATGTTTTTCATTAGAGCATGAGAAGTCGAGGGGTGGCCTTGTAGCAGTTTATAAAATCATGAGGGATAGAAATAAGATGAAAGGCAAGTAAGTGTCTTTTCCCTAGTAATGGGGATATCAAGAAGGGGGGGCATATTTTTAGCATGCGAGGAGAAAGATATTAAAAAGACACGAAAGGTAACTTTTCGACATAGTGGTTTGTATGTGGAATGAATTTCCAGGGGGAGTGATGGATGCAGTTAGTAACAATGTTTAAAAGACATTTGGATAAGTACACAAATAAGAAATGTTTGGTGGATATGAGCAAAGCGCAGGCAGGTGGGATTAGTACAGTTTGGAATTATGGTCGGCACGGACTGGTTGGACTACAGGGTCTATTCCTGTGCTGTGTGACTTTATGACTCTGCAAGTTGCAATTTCCTCCCTTACCTCACTGAACAGACTGGGATAAGTTTCATCCAATCTTGAAATGCACTCTTTTATTGAATCTCTAAATGGATAGCAGACATGGAAGACAATTCACTCAAAGGCTTCTTCCAATATTTACAAAGGAATCACCTCCTGTCAGTTCAGGCTATATGGGATAAAAATACCTCGTCACTCACACATCAGGAAACTTTCCTGCTCTATAAACAAAGACAATAATAGTTTGGTCGGGTGCATCTTTGTAATACCACATGGAAAACACAAATACAGTGAAAAGGGTCTGGGAAACTGAACTCTGCCTGCTGACAAAGCAAGGCACACAGTGTCCACCTGCAAGAAACTAAAAAAGGAACAGATTAAGAGAAAATGCATATATTGCATAAGTTTCCTCCTTGCACAATTAAGTATTAGAGTTGGAAAGAGTGTGGTGAAGAAGGGACAATTTTAGATACATAATGTATTTGTTCCTTGCTATAATTACCCTATGATTCAATAACCCACATTTTCCAGTCTCTGGATAGTTGGAAATCAGACCTATCTCAAGTCTCCCTAAGTCCAATGCAACAATTACACAGTAATTGCTTGGGAAGTTGAAGTTTCTAATGGTCCAAAGCCAAGCATCTGGAAACCTGCAAAAATGTTCCCATCTCCAAGTTAGAGTCAGAGACTCTGGAATGTCCTGACTCAATTTCCTCAATAGTTAACCAGGAAACATTGAGGAATTAAAACATGCTCTTAGCCCTGCTTGGTTATAGAGTTCAATCATTCAGACTGACCTGCAAATTAGTCACACTGGAACCCTTCATCACTTGCACTAACACATGCTCCTTCCTCCAAACAGCAGCTAACCCCCGTCAACGATGCCCAACAAGCAGCTAAACATCTGATCCTACACATACCCCTACACACCCACCTGCACCACTCCCCTCACTGACCTTATACGCTTAACTTCTCTCAGTAGCTTTAGGACTTTTAAACATAGATCAGGGAATCTATTGTAATAAAGGTGGTGGTGTAGTTTCTGGAGGTGACAATTCATTTCATTGCTGCCTGCGTGGTTTGTAGGGCTGCTTCTTTTGTAAAGCCTGAAGATGTCTAACTGGAAAAATCTTAGCAAGGTAAGTGGGCAACTATTTGTCTGAACTGGCAAAGAAATAAGGAATCTCAAAATCCATAAGACCAAAAGATAGAGGAGCAAAATTAGGCCATAGGACTTGTCGAGTCTGCTCCACCATTCATTCATGGCTGATATGTTTCACAACACCATTCTCCTGCCTTTTCCTGTAACCCCTGATGCCTTTCCTAATCAAAACCCTCATAATCTGACCCCAATCAGAAGATCTGGGTCAAGGATTCTGATGTTTCCTTTGTAATATCAGCGACACTGAACTGCTCCTTTCCACTGTGATTTTGCCTCAGTAATAAGTTACTGAGTTGTTAAATGCATTTTCATGGTTTAACAATGACTCATCTGTTTTCTCTCACAATGGCAGAAACTCCTGTGTCTCCCCTTCTATTTGAATAGTCTTTACGTTCACCAGATCACTTTCCATTTACTTCCATACTAGTTCCAACACAATCTTCCCTTCACTGCAGGAAAGGTCTTCATTTCCACATCATTGTTTAAGGTCTCAACCTTTCTATCTACTTCCAACCTAATATGCCACATTAAATTCTCATAATGCAGTTCCTTTCATAGGGCGGAGACCAAATGTACATTAATTAGATGATTGTTAAGCGAGGACTTCAATTCTGTTCTCAAGTGTAATCCAAGCCTTTTCATGGCTCGTAGTTTTCTCTTTCTACTTCCATTTGACCTTTCTGACCTTAGGCGCCTCCATTTTTCCAATCAGCCTCAATATAAACTTCAAGAACAGTACATCTAATCACATAAATCTGCACTCCTAGGGAAGACACTCAGGTCAGAAGTGTAGATCATAAATTAGGTTTCATTCTGCCAAATTTGCATTGCCAACTGCCATACCATTCAGTAATTCGAATATCTGAATACTTTACAGTTCTCAGGCCTAAATGGTGACAGTGAATTCTTGCAGTGTCCACTGGAATGTCAGTAAAAAAGCCATGGAAAGAACAAGTAGAAAGGAAATCTTAGAATGGAAGTTCAGTTCAGAAGGTGGCATTCAGTCCATTGTGTCCATACAGGCTCTCTTCAGGTAAAACTCAGTTAGTCCATCTTTGTCACATTTTCCACTTGGCCATGCAAATTATTTCTCTTCAGATATTTACTCAATGTCGTTTTGAAAGGTAGAATTGAGCCTACCTCCATGATTCTCTCAAGCAGTGTATTCCAGATTATTACCACAAAAAACTACCCAAAAAACGATTCCCTTGTGTCACCTTTGGTTCTCTTGCCTTTTAAATCAGTGTCTTCTGGTTCCAATCCATGGGAATTTTTTTTCTTTTCTATTCTGTTTCGGCTCATTGTGACTTGAGCACCTTTATCGAAACTCCTGTCAAACATGTTGATTAAGAGTTTAGTGTTGGTGCAGGATTCTAGGGATAATTCTGTTATTCTTCAAATTAGCACCATATGCTCTCTTGAAAAAGCAGGTAACGCTTCTGTTTAATATATCAATGCATTCTAAATGGCTGACAATGAACACTTTGAGGAGAAAGTGAGGTCTGCAGATGCTGGAGATCAGAGCTGAAAATGTGTTGCTGGAAAAGCGCAGCAGGTCAGGCAGCATCCAGGGAACAGGAGAATCGACGTTTCGGGCATAAGCCCTTCTTCAGGGATTATGCCTTCTTTCCGAGGGACTGGGAGGGGCGTCGGAAATGTGATAGGTGGAAAGAGGTCAAGGTGAGGGTGATAGGTCAGACTGGGGTGGGGGCGGAGAGGTCAGGAAGAACACTACTGATTATGTAAGTAAGTTGATAATCAAACCAATTTCCTTCTCAGGCAGAACATTACCTGGAGTCAGTTGCCTGATAAGGTGAACATTGAAAACCAACTGAGAATATCAAGAGGTTTCATGTGTTGTGAATTTCATTTGCACAGATTTATTTTTTGACATATTTGTAATCTGCTTCCATATTAAGCCTACACAAATCCATTAAGAGAAGTTGGCACAGTATTTAGTTATGGAACATGGAATCTGCTGTGTCCAAGTGTGGGAGGGAGGGAAACTTCAGTCTCCATTCATTTTAATCATGGCTGTAACTTTTAAAATCTATTTCACACCTTGCCACATGATGTGCTGACTGCAAAACGACTGCACTTTCAACAGACCCACCCCTCAAGTGCTCATCCAGTACTGAATTTATTGATATATGAACCCCCACCAAAGCAGATCTTTTCCCAACATCTTCTTTGACAGACCATCTGATACATTCTCTGACCTCTGCATTAAAATATAAGCTCATCTTTCATCATTAATCGGATTTGTTTAAGACTGCCTCAACTTTGGGTGAATAGTTGTGTTGGAAAGTCAACTCTGAAGGGTTTGTGAAATGGGCAGATGCCAATTTCATGCCTATTTCAATCAGACACAAAGCAATTGCCTCATTCCAATAACAAGATGATTAGATTACTTTACATGATTAGATTACTTTACAGTGTGGAAACAGGCCCGTCGGCCCAACAAGTCCACACCAACCCGCCGAAGCGCAACCCACCCATACCCCTTACCTAACACTACGGACAATTTAGCATGGCCAATTCACCTGGCCTGCACATCTTTGGACTGTGGGAGGAAACCGGAGCACCCGGAGGAAACCCACGCAGACACGGGGAGAATGTGCAAACTCCACACAGTCAGTCACCTGAGGCGGGAAATGAACCTGGGTCTCTGGCGCTGTGAGGCAGCAGTGCCATCCACTGTGCCACTGATGCTGGTTGTAAAATGATCATGATTCACATAGCTAACTGCTAAAGGCAGAAGGGAAAGCTCCAGTTGTTGCACCAAAATATGATAAGGGTAAACCATATTTGTTGTGGAATAACTGCATTAAGGTCAGTATCCGATCACTAAGTCACCCATTATTTACTTGTGCACAATACTTGTGGCCAGCCAGTTTGGAGTCAGTCCCCTGAACTGACGAGATTCTAAATCTCCTGTTTATATTAGTCAGCCAGGGCTTTTGATTGACCCAGGTTAACAATCCCAACCAAGGATCTTGTAGTAAACAAGATCCAACTGATTCCAATTATTACCGTTGAAAATGGCATTGCAGATTTTGAAAAGTAGAAAGTAGATAATGCAAGCTTCCTGAAGGAGTTGTTTTTAGCTTCTGGACACAACGATTTATTCTTCAACTGTTCACACTCAATCTTCTCCTATCTCTTGTTTCTTTACTGCAGTCATTATCACTCCTTTGGCTTTTTCTACCACTCATGTCTTGTCACTTAATCTCTCCTGCCATCAATCCTATCAAAGATCTTCCCTTTTGATCTTTCAATCCCTTCCTCACACCCCATTTCTCCTCCACTACATTTCTAGTGGTGAAGAAAGTTCTTTGATATAAAATTTTCTATTTCTCTCAACATAAATAGTGAGACCTGCTGAGTACGTAGAAAGAGTTTGCTGTTGCCTGACATGAAGTTTAGAATAAAACAGAATTTACAAAAAGATCCTTTAGGTTTAGTTTTGCAAACTGCTCCTTGTGGGGATTGAACAGCACAACATGTGGGAAGGATGAAATAGATCTTAAATGTTATACTCATGATTACAACAAACGGAGTCAGAAGTTTCCCTCTCTCTCACACGTGGACACAGCAGATTCCCAATACCATAACTGAATGTTGTGCCAAATTCCCTTATGTAGGCCTGTGTAGGCACGGTGGCTCAGTGGTTAGTACTGCTGCCTCACAGCACTAGGGTCCCAGGTTTGATTCCAGCCTTGGGTGACTGTCTGTGTGGAGTTTGCACATTCTCCCTGTGTCTGCATGGGTTTCCTCTTGGTGCTCCGATTTCCTCCCACAGTCCAAAGATGTGCAGGCCAGGTGAATTGGCCATAGTGTTAAGTGCATTAGTCAGAGGGAAATGGGTCTGGGTGGGTTACTCTTCAGAGGGTCTGTGTGGACTCATTGGGCCGAAGGGCCTGTTTCCACACTGTAGGGAATCTAATCTAATCAACCTGTCAAAAAAACAGTTTATGGAAATGAAGTTACTAATACATGAGACCTCTTGATATTCTCATTTGGTTTTCATTGTTCACCTTATACAAGCAATTGATTCCAGGTGTCGTTCTGCCTGAGAAAGAAGTTGGTTTGGTTGTCAATTTATTTAAGTTCATCAGTAGGGCTCTTTATCAGCCATTTAGAATGCACTGGTATAAACAGTTTAATTTCTCTTCCATCATCACCAACTCTGCTCAGTCCACAAACACATTCTGCTTTATGCAGTTTACCAAGAAAGCTAAGTAAATTTCCAAAACCTTCATTCCTCTATTCACAACAATGACTCCACTTCATAGCATCAAATGATCTGATATACTTTGTCTGCCTTTGAAAGGAATAACAGGGTGTTATGTCATGGGTGGCATAGTGGCACAGTGGTTAGCACTGCTGCCTTACAGTGCCAGAGACCTGGGTTCAATTCCCGCCTCATGCGAGACTGTCTGTGTGGAGCTTGCACGTTTGCCCTGTGTCTGCGTGGGTTTCCTCCGGGTGCTTCGATTACCTCCCACAGTCCAAAAATGTACAGGTTAGGTGAATTGGCCATGCTAAATTGCCCATAGTGTTAGGTGAAGGGGTAAATGTAGGGGAATGCGTCTGGGTGGGTTGTGCTTCGGCTGTTCGGTATGGACTTGTTGGGCCGAAGGGCCTGTTTCCACACTGTAAGTAATTTATCTATCTAAATGCAAATTCACCCTTTCTAACTAAAGTGCTAAATTTAAAAGTTTTGATAGAACTGCCTTTTTAGTTCAACAATGCTCCTGGGTGTGGACCTTACTCCTATGGTCAGCATGCTATGTCTTTTCTGCAAAGTGTATTTACTTGCTTATACCTGAAGGTTATTAATTTCCCTACTTGCAACAATCTGTTAACCAGATTTAACAACTATGACTGTCAGGGTGATGTGAGGTAGTGAGATACCCGGATTGTCAGCAACTAACATTCTGTGATAATCATTTTAGCTCCTGTCCTACATGAGTCATGTAGTTCTGAAGAATTCAATGAACTTTTATTAACTTATATAAACAGCTCCTGGTATTTCCATATGTAACTTATAATCAAAGGCACTTGCATGTCTGGGCTCAAGCTCAGCAATTCAAATAATGTAGTGTACTCACTCCCCTCAATGTTAAAAATAACACAACACCAGGTTATAGACCAACAAGTTTATTTGGAAGCACTAGCTTTCGAAGAGCTGCTTCTTCATCAGGTGGTTGTGAAGCAGAATCATAAGACATAGACTTAAAAGCAACAGGATTGCAGTGTCATGGAATGTAATATTAAACAAATTTAGCTGAAGTCTTTCACCATTTAGAATGATCATGTTAGTTTCAGTTCTTTCATATGTAAATCCCAGAACTTTTTAAAGTTACATTCTCAAGATAGCTTTTAACAATAGGTCTCATCTCAGCTCAAATAATACATTGAAGGTGTGAAGTTAAAGTCTGTCTGTGTCCCAATGTTATGTCAGACTGATTCTATTTCTAAAGTGGCAGTTACAGAATCTTACATGGATTTATGCAGTTTTTGAGCAAAATAAAATGTAATTCTGCAAGTACAAATTCATCCCACAAACTTATATGTGTGTGTGTGTGTGTATTGCCGTCTGCAAATTTACTAATCCATCCACATATGTCTAAGTCATTTATAAAAATGACAAACAGCAGTGGTCCCAAAACAGATCCTTGTAGCACACCACTAGCAACCAGACTCCAGGTTGAATATTTTCCATCAACCACCACTCGCTGCCTTCTTACAGAAAGCCAGTTTCTAATCCAAGCTGCTAAATCAGAAAGCCAGTTTCTCATCCAAACTGCTAAGAGGAGAGATGCCAGGATTCTTTGATGCATCAAGAGCCACTCGGAGGGAAATGAGATCAGACTGGTGCTGGAAAAGCACATCAGGTCAGACAGCATCTGAGGAGCAGGAAAGTCGGCGTTTCGGGCAAAAGCCCTTCATCAGGAATGGAGGCAGAGAGCCTCCAGGGTGGAGAGATAAGTGGGGAGGGGGGATGGGGTCGGGTTGGGGAGAAGGTAGCAAAGAATACAACAGGTGAATGGGGGTAGGGATGAGATGATAGGTCAGAGGGGAGGGTGGAGTGGATAGGTGGGAAGGGAGAATGGCAGGTAGGGCAGGTCATGAGGACAGTGCTGATCTGGAAGGTTGGAACTGGGGTAAGGTGGGGAAGTGAGGAGTCCACATTGATGCCCTGGGGTTGACGTGCTCCGAGGCAGAAGATGAGGCGTTCTTCCTCCAGGCGTCGGGTGGTGAGGGACTGGCGGTGAAGGAGGCCCAGGACCTCCATGTCCTGGGGGGGGTTGAAATGTTGGACCACAGGGCGGTGGGGTTGATCGGTGTGGATGTCCCAGAGATGTTCCCTGAAGCGCTCTGCAAGGAGGCGTCCAGTCTCCCCAGTGTAGAGGAGACCGCATCGGGAGCAACGGATACAATAAATGACATTGGTGGATGTGCAGGTAAAATTTTGATGGATGTGGAAGGCTCCTTTTGGGCCTTGGATGATGGTGAGGGAGGAGGTGTGGGCGCAGGTTTTGCAATTCTTGCAGTGGCAGGGGAAGGTGCCAGGATGGGAGGGTGGGTTTTTGGGGAGCGTAGTCATGGAGAGTACGGTCTTTGCAGAAAGCGGAAAGGGCTGGGGAGGGAAATATGTCTCTAGTGGTGGGGTCCGTTTGGAGGTAGCGGAAATGTTGATGGATGATGCAGTTAATGCGAAGGTTGGTAGGATAGAAAGTGAGGACGAGGTGGGTTCTATCCTTGTTACGGTTGGAGGGGTGGGGTTTGAGGGCGGAGGTGCGGGATGTGAATGAGATGCGTTGGAGGGCATCTTCAACCACGTGGGAAGGGAAATTGCGATCTCTAAAGAAGGAGGCCATCTGGTGTGTTTTGTGGTGGAACTGGTCCTCCTGGGAGCAGTTACGGTGGAAGCAGAGGAATTGGGAATACGAGATGGCATTTTTGCAGGAGGTAGGGTGGGAAGAGGTGTTAATCCAGGTAGCTGTGGGAGTCGGTGGGTTTGTAAAAAAAGGTCAGTGTCAAGTCGGTTGTCATTGGTGAAGAGTTCCAGGAAGGGGAGGGAGGTGTCAGAGGTGGTCCAGGTGAATTTAAGGTCAGAGTAGAATGTGTTGATGAAGCTGATGAACTACTCAACCTCCTCGCATGAGCACGAGATGGCGCCGATGCAGTCATCAGTGTAGCGGAGGTAGAGGTGGGGAGTGGTGCCGGTGTAACTACAGAAGAAGGACTGTTGTATGTAGCCAACAAAGAGACAGGCATAGCTGGGGCCCAGACGGGTGCCCATGGCTACCCCTTTGGTCTGGAGGAAGTGGGAGGATTCGAAGGAGAAATTGTTAAGGGTGAGGACCAGTTTGGCCAAACAAATGAGTGTGTCAGTGGAAGAATACTGGTGGGGATGTCAGCAGAGGAAGAAACGGAGGGCTTGGAGGCCCTGGTCATGGCGAATGGAGGTGTAGAGGGATTGGATATCCATGGTGAAGATGAGGTGTTAGGAGCCGGGCAAACGGAAGTCTTGGAGGAGGTGGAGGGATTGGGTGGTGTCTTGAACATATTTGGGGAGTTCCTGGACTTGTGAGGATAGGACAGTATTGAAGTAGGTGGAAATGAGTTCAGTGGGGCAGGAGACAATGGGTCGGCCTTGGGAAGGAGGTAGAACCGGGCGGTGCGGGGTTCCCGGACTATGAGATTGGAAACTGTGGGTGGGAGATCTCCTGAGGTGATGAGGTTCTGCATGGTCTGGGAGATGATGGTTTGGTGATGGGGGATGGGGTCATGGCCGAGGGGGTGGTAGGAGGAGGTGTCTTTGAGTTGGTGCCTGGCTTCAGTTGTGTAGAGGTCAGTGCACCAAACTACCACTGCGCCCCCTTTATCCGCTGGTTTGATGGTGAGTTTGGGATTGGAGCAGAGGCAGTGGAGAGCAGCACGTTGTGAGGGTGAGAGGGAGGGGAGTAGACAGTTTGAGGCTGTTAATGTCTCGGCGGCAGTTGGAAATGAAGAGATCGAGGGTGGGTAATTGGCCATCGTGGGGTGTCCAGGTGGATGCAGTGTGTTGGAGGTGGGCAAAGGGGTCCTCGGAAGGTGGGCGGCAGTCCTGATTGTAAAAGTAAGCTCGGAGGTGGAGGCGGCGGAAGATTGTTGTGTGGTGTCCATTCATCCGTTGCCATAGCCTCTGCTTGGTCTCACCAATGTACCATGCCTCAGGGCATCCTTGCCTACAGCGTATGCCTGGAGCTTGCCTGCCTTTCCTCCATGTGGAAGAGGACAGCACTGTCCAAGAGGACAGCACTCAGTAATAAGGAGACTGACAGCATTATACCATGAGATCACATGCTTTAATATGGTGATCACATTATAACCATGTTCTGTAAAGATATATCATGCAACTGCCACAGATATAACACAACAGGAGTGTTGCTGCATTCCTAAATGACTTCGACTCAAAGCTGCTATGCATTTCTTCCAGGATGTAGTGATCTAATTTTCGTAAAAGCACACAACACAATACTCCTCAGAAGATGCCATGAGTGAAAACAGGAAATTTCCCCTTTTATTGGAACTAGCTACCATATAGTATGTTTTAATGCCTGTCTGAATGTTAATGAATACATGAGTAAGTGAATGGGTAGGTGAGGGAGGTGGCGAGATTGGGTAATGTCATCGGGGGAAAGAAGACAGTTGATTAGGATAGATAGGTGAGTAAATGGAAAGGCAGGTAGGTTGGTAGGTGGGTGAAGTGTGTAGTTGTATAAATAGGTAGGTAGCCAGGTAAGTATGTTGGGTGAGATGTTTAGGCATTTAAGTATGTAGATTGTTTGTGTTGGGTAGATGGGCAAGTGGATATGGTAGGTGAGAGGTGTAATTAGGTTAGGAATTACACTGAGTCAGAAAGTGTTGCACTGGAAAAGCTCAGCACATCAGGAACAATCCGAGGAGCAGGAAAGTTGATATTTCGGGCATAAGTCCTTCATCAGGAATGTGGGGGGTGGGGAGGGGAGAAGGTAGCTGGGAAGGCAGTAGGTAGATGCAGAGCTGAAAATGTGTTGCTGGAAAAGCACAGCAGGTCAGGCAGCATCCAGGGAACAGGAGAATCGACGTTTCGGGCATAAGCCCTTCTTCAGGAATGAGGAAAGTTTGTCCAG
>NC_057714.1:60419794-60450754 GCF_004010195.1 Chiloscyllium plagiosum
GACCTCTCCGCCCCCCCCCCCGTCTGACCTATCACCCTCACCTTGACCTCTTTCCACCTATCACATTTCCGACGCCCCTCCCCCAAGTCCCTCCTCCCTACCTTTTATCTTAGCCTGCTGGACAAACTTTCCTCATTCCTGAAGAAGGGCTTATGCCTGAAACGTCGATTCTCCTGTTCCCCGGATGCTGCCTGACCTGCTGCGCTTTTCCAGCAACACATTTTCAGCTCTGATTTCCAGCATCTGCAGACCTCACTTTCTCCTCAGTAGGTAGATGCAGGTGAGGGGTGATTGTGATTGGCCAGTAGCGAGAGTGGAGCGTATAGGTGGGAAGGAAGATGGACAGGTACAAAGTTCCAGAGGGCGGTACAGAGTTGGAGGTTGAATCTGGGATGAGGTGGGGGGTAGGGGAGATTTGGAAACTCATGAAGTTGATGCTGATGCTGTGTGGTTGAAGGGTCCCAAGGCGTAAGATGAGGTACTATTCCTCCAGTCATCGGGTGGGTAGGATTTGGTGGTGGGAGAGGCCCAGGACTTGCATGTCCTTGCTGGAGTGGGAGGGTGAATTGAAGTGGTCAGCATCTGGACAGTGAGGTTGTTTGATTCATGTCCCAGAGATGTTTCCTGAAACGCTCTGCAAGTTGGCCTCCTGTCTCCCCGATGTAGAGGAGACCATGTTTAACGCAACAGACACAGTAGGTGAGGTGTTTGAAAATGCAGGAAAACCTCTGCCAGATGTGAAAAGATCCTTTGGGCCTTGGATGGAGGTCAGGGGTGAGGTGTGGGTACAGGTTTTACACCTTTTGCGGAGGCAAGGGAAGGCGCTGAAAGTGGAGGATGGGTTGTTGGGGCCTTGGACATAATGAGGGAGTCACAGAGGGAATGGTTGCTGCGGATTGCAAATAGGGGTGGGGAGGGAAATATATCTCTGGTATAGGGTCTGATTGTATGTGGTGGAATGGCAGACGATATTGTGCTGTATCTGAAGATTGGCGGGGTGGAAAGTTAGGATGAGAGGTGTTCTATCCTTGTTGCAGTTGAAGGGGTGAGGTTGAAGGGCAGAGGTGCGGGAAATGGAAGAGATGCACTGGAAGGCATTGTTGATCATGTGGGAGAGGAAATTGCAGTCCTTGAAATAGGAGGCCATCTGGGATGTCCAGGAATGTAATTACTCCTCCTCGGAGCATATATGGCAGAGGCAAAGGAGTCGGGAGTAAGGGATTGTGTTTTTACAGAAGGGAGGGTTGGTGGTGGGATGAGATGTAGTCTAGTTTGCTGTGGACATGGGTAGGTTTGAAATATATATCCGTGTTGAATCAATCGCCGGAGAGGTCCAGGAAGGGGAGGGAGGTGTCCGAGATGGTCCAGGTGAACTTAAGGTCAGGGTGTTGGTGAAGTTGATGAACTGTTCCACCTCCTCATAGGAGCACAAGGTGGCACCAATACAGTCATCAATGTAGTGGAGGAAAAGCTCTGGTCAACTCAGGAGGGCTAGTCAGGTTGGGAGAGGTAGTCAGGTTTGTTCAGGTGGGTTATTGGATTGATGGGAGGAGTAACTAGTTTAGGTTAGTCAAGTCTGGTGAGTAAGAAGGCTATTCAGGTCGAGTTGGGTGGGTAATGGGTCAGGGAGTATTTAGATTCAGGAGTAGTGGTTTAGAAGTTGTCAGGTTTGGGAACAGACAGCTCTGGAAGTACTCATGTTAGATCAGGTGGCTAGTTGTGGACAGTCAGGAGGTCGGCAGGGCAATCGGGTCAGAGGGAGTTGTCAGATGGCCAAGAGTTGGTTGAGAGTCAAGTGGGGTAGTTGGATATATTTAGTCTGGTGGGGGTAGGTGGTAGTGCATACCAATGCTTTATTAACTTCTGGGTTGTACTAAGCATACTTAATTATGCAACTATTCTTTTCTTTCTTTTATATTAATTAATGCAAACTGGAGAAGAGAGAATCCTGAGTGCTGTGTTTGAGTCATGGTAATGGAGTGGAATATTGAGGGAGAAACAGTATCCTGACTAAAACCTGCATTGTGAGGTTTGAGTACAAGATGGGAAATTCAGTTACAACTCTGACTGGATAAAATCAGCAGAATGTTGCATCCTGGTAAAACATCCAGGATGCTGGAGCTGTGATAGAAAAGTGGCGTTTTTCTGTGGGCTCAGTGAAACTATGAAAATTACTCCTTTGCTTCAGCTTTGGAGACTAATAAAGGTTTTAAAGATAAAGTTTCAGAGATAACGCCTCAGACAACTGTAGCTTGAGATTGAGGCCAGAGAAAGTCCATGTAGCAGGAACTTCAAACAGAACTGATGTCATTAAAACCCAATTAAATTGGCCAAAACAGATATTACCTTATATGGTACATGGTGTAACAAAAAATAATGATAAAGAAACCCTCAAAAAACAATTTGTTTCTGCTGAACTGGGTAGAGAGGTTTGGCCAATCATTCAAGAGACATGCTTAAGATTGACCACCTGAAACTGACTCTAACTTACAGGAATTTTAAGCAGTGAGTGTTGTTGTGAGCATGTACTATAATGTGTACATTTAGTGGGACTGTGTCCATGTTGTTGTGTGTCATTAATATCAGGATTAGAACCTTTAGACTAAGAAGTGATTCTTGCAAAAGTCAGCGTGTGAGACCCAGCTAATATTTAGTACAATAAGTTCATTGGAACTGTTCAAACTTTCCAACTCTCAGAGTTGGAGTCATTTTTGGAAGGTCCTGGGATACAGTGTAGTTACTTTATATGGCTGGGTCAAATGAGGAGATTAAAGTGACCTGGTCCTATAACCCCCTTTAGCATGTTTTCTACCCAACTGGACACTAGTCAAACCTTGCCTCTCCAAGTGGAGATTAATTAATTGTACTCTATGTTCCTATGAATGAAGCCTAAGATATTGATAGCTTTATCAGATACTCTCTTAATCTGTCATACTACCATCAATGAATTGTGCATAGGTTCCTCTGATTCATACCCTGAATAAAGAAATGCTACCAGCATATAAAAGACTTCCTAGGCGGGTGCTGAGTTCGAGGGTTGGGACTGAAACAAGGTGGGGGGAGGGGAAATGAGGAAACTGGAGAAATCTGAGTTCATCCCTTGTGGTTGGAGGGTTCCTAGAACGCCTAGGAACCCTCCAACCACAAGGGATGAACTCAGATTTCTCCAGTTTCCTCATTTCCCCTCCCCCCACCTTGTCTCAGTCCCAACACTCGAACTCAGCACCACCTTCCTAACCTGCAATCTTCTTCCTCACCTCTCCACCCCCACCCCCACTCCGGCCTATCACCCTCACCTTAACCTCCTTCCAACTATCGTATTTCCAACGCCCTTCCGCCAAGTCCCTCCTCCCTTTTATCTTAGCCTGCTTGGCACACTTTTCTCATTCCTGAAGAAGGGCTCATACCCGAAACGTCGATTCTCCTGCTCCTTGGATGCTGCCTGACCTGCTGCGCTTTTCCAGCAACACATTTTCAGCTCTGCTCTCCAGCATCTGCAGTCCTTACTTTCTCCTAAATGAATTCTCTACCTTGTTTTTTAAAGCATTTTATGTTCACTTTAGTTTATCTTCTTAAAACAAATATACAAATTATTTATAGAATTAAAGTACCACATTCCCCTGTTCCAGTGTGCTTTTAGATGTACATTAAAAATTTAAAACTCAAATAAAGTAGTAGCGTTCAAGAGTTTTTCACTCCCAAATGCCAGCTCAGAAGTTCAACAGTGAAGAGTGCTTCCACTTGAATAAGTTTTTGTTAACTTGTGTAAAGGTTTTGTCAGAGGGAGGACATGCCTAACAAATTTGATTGAATTTTTTGAGGCGGTGACCAAGTGTGTTGATGAGGGTAGTATCATTTGATACAGTTGATAGGGATTTCAGCAAAGCCTTTGAAAAGGTCCCACATGGAAAACTCAAAAAGAAGGTAATAACACATGGGATCCAGGGCAATTTGGCAAGATAGATCCAAAATTGGCGTAGTGGTAGGTGACAGAGGGTGAGGGCAGAAGGCTGTTTGTGTGACTGGAGACTGGTGTCCAGTGGTGTACCACAAGGATCAGAGCTGGGACTGTTATCTTTCATGACACATATAAATGATATGCATGAGAATATGGGGAGATAAGTATGTTTGCAGATGGCACTAAGATTATCTGGATGGCTAAATGTGTTTAAGAAGGTCTTAGATTACAGAAAGATATAATCATGTTGGTCAGACGTGTAAATCAGTGGCAGATGAAATTCAATATTGAAAAATGTAAGGTGATACATTTTGAAAGAAGTAACAAGACAAGGGAGTACTTAGTGAATGGCAGGATACTTGGAAGCTCAGGTGAAGAGAGTGTTTTTGGTGTGCTTGTACACAGACTCTGAAGGCAGCAGAACAGGTTAATAGGATTTTTAAAAAATGTACGTGTGGCACATGGTGGGTCATTGGCTGGGCCTGCATTTATTGCCTATCACCAGTTGCCCTTGAAGGTGGTGGAGGTGAGCTGCTGTCTTGAATCGTTGCAGTCCATGTGTCGTAGGTAGACCCACAAGTGAATGACTTTGAAGAAAGAGTGAGAATTAAGCATGTATAATGTTGCTGTTGAGGGTAGAAGGGTTGAATGATTATGTCTGATATTTGTAATGTTACGAACAGTCCTTGAGAAGGGATGAACTCACTCCCCATCTTGATTCATCTGTCCCTATAGTTAATCACAAAATTATATCCCTTAGGGATATCTTTCTCCTAGATCAAATGTATTTTTAGTTTAAAAGGAGCCAATTTAACTGGGCTTCTGCAAATTAAAGAGAGATTTTACTGGTTACTAAACAAGACTAGAAATAATAAACCGGCATATACGCACAAAGGCTACAATGAGAAGCAAGCTTGGGATAAAAGGTAAAGGGCAAAAGATAAATGGATTAGTCTTTGATTTCTTCAGGAAGACCACTTTATATAAGGGCAGGGGTCTATTTAGAAATAACAAATTGAGGAACCTTACACAGGGACTGTTCAGGAAGAGTTTCGGGAAGAGATATTGGAATGTTGCAGTTGTTACTTCGGGTAGTACGGTCACATTGATGTTAATGGTTGAGCAGTCGATTATAGGATTCTTGGATTAGATTAGATTTTTTTGGATTAGATTAGATTACTTACAGTGTGGAAACAGGCCCTTCGGCCCAACAAGTCCACACCGACCCCGCCGAAGCGCAACCCACCCATACCCCTACATTTACCCCTTACCTAACACCACGGGCAATTTAGCATGGCCAATTCACCTGACCTGCACATCTTTGGACTGTGGGAGGAAACCGGAGCACCCGGAGGAAACCCACGCAGACACGGGGAGAATGTGCAAACTCCACACAGTCAGTCGCCTGAGTCGGGAATTGAACCCGGGTCTCTGGCGCTGTGAGGCAGCAGTGCTAACCATTGTGCCACCGTGCCGTCCCAGCTTTGAAGGTTAGCTGGGAATCTTTTGTCCTGTTTCTTTTTGACTGGCTCACTTTGTCTGGTTTCCAGTATTCAGAGCAAGAAAGTCCTTTACTTGTAATGCAGAGGTGACTACTGGATGGTTCTTTGATTTTGACCTTCGCAAGCTTAGTACTCATGAGTACCTTCATCCACCACCACACACAGACCAAGGCAGCTGTTGGCTTCTAACCCCTGTTGTATGTGTATTCCTTAAAAATTGGAAACATAAACAGTAAGAAGACATACAGGATACACAGCTTCATCAATCATGATATGGATTATAAAAGAAGAAGGTTATATTGGATCTGAACCAAAACTTTGGTTAGGCCAGAGCTGGAGTACTGTGAGTAGTTCTGGTTGCCTCACGATAGAAAAGCTGTGATTGTACATGAAGGGGTGCAGAGGAGTTTCACCAGAATGTCTCCTGGAGTGGAGCATTTTAACTATGATAATTCTGTCATTCTGGAAGAGTTTAGAGCCAAGAAGGTTAGGGTGACGTGATAGAGGTGTCTAAGATTATGAGGGGCATGGACAGAGTGTAAAGGAAGCAGTTGTCACCTTTAGTTGAAGATTCAATAACAAGGGGATATGATTGTCTGGTAAAAGGCAGGAGATATAAAGGGCATTCGAGAAAAAATATTCATCCAAAGGGTAATGAGAATCTGGAATGCACTGCCTGGGAGGACAGTAGAGACAAGAACCATCTCAACCTTTAAAAATTACTTAGGTATTCACTTGAACTGTCATAACATTTGAAACTGTGGGCCAAGAGCTGGGAAGTGGGAAAAGTTGACGATGTTGGAGGATTTCAGCTACAGGAAGAGGTTGAACAGGTGAGGGCTGTTTTCCCTGGATCGTCAGAGGCTGAGGGGTAACCTTATAGAGGTTTACAAAATCATGAGTAGGATAAACAGACATCCTGGGATGGAGGAGTCCAGAACTAGAGGGAATAGGTTTAGGGTGAGTAGGGAAAGATATAAATGAGACCTAAGGGGCAACTTTTCCACACAGAGGGTGGTACGTGTATGGAATGAGCTGCCAGAGGAAGTGTTGGAGGCTGGTACAATTGCAACATTTAAAAGGCATCTGGATGGGTATATGAATAGGAGGGGATTGGAGGGATATGGGTCGGGTGCAGGCAGGTGGGACTAGATTGGTTTGGGATATCTAGTCAGCATGGGACGAGTTGAACCAAAGGGTCTGTTTCCGTGCTGTACATCTCTATGTCTCTATGACTGAATGGGCTGAAAGGGCTCTTCTTTAGTCTATGATTCTATGATTATGACTGTACATGTACAAGGAAGATACGTTGAACTAGTCTAGCATGCTAGTTTGGCCTCAAATGGTATTTTGTGTCCAATTCTGGGCCTTGCACTTTAAGAAGGATATGAAAATATTGGACATAGTATAGAAAAGGTTCATAAACATAGTTCCAGCACTGAGGACAAAGATAAAGATAAATTGGAAAAATTTGGACTGTTTTTTCTTTGGAAAAAGGAAGGTTGAGAGAAGATTTGTTAGATGTATTCAAATTATGAGGGCTCTGGACAGTGTAGATAGGGATAAACTATTTCCTCTTGTGAAAGGAGTAAAAAAAGAGCACATTGATTTAAAATAATTGGTAAAAGAAGCAAAAGTGGCACAAGGAAAAGGTTATTTACACAATGGATCATTAGCATCTGGCAGCTAGACAATGTAATAGATACAGGTCCAATTCAAAAGGGAATTAAACTGTTATTGAAAAGGAAGAATGTACAGGGTAATGAGGAGAGAGTAAACAAATGGAACCAAGTGGGTTTCTCATTTGAAAAGCCCGATGGATATGATGGCTGAATTATCTTCTCTTGCTCTGCAATATTTTTGCAATTCTGTGAAATAAATTTGTACTCCCCAAGTGGTGCCACTTAGAAATCCAAATCTTTATAATGGCTAAAAGCTATAACTTTTTTTACATTCTCAAGACCAGAGAGCCCTCAAATTTGTGGTCGACACTGATTTAATCGATTCTAGCTTGGGCAATGATTAGACAGTTATTACCTTCAATAGCTTTTTGCAAAACCAAGGTAAAGATCAGCCGGGTTCCTATGTCAGCTCAAAACTCTGTTGGAAAGTACTTTTGTGTGCTGGCACAGTCAGGATCAGCCTCATTGAATGGTACATTGACACATCCATGTCTAAGTTGAGACAGCGAGAATGTCAGCAGAGGATTGTCGGTACACATGGTTCAATGTGCCATTGTAAGTCAGCACCTTCAGGACAAATCTGACACAGAAAATTGAAGAGAAAATTGCTTATGCAAGCTGAAGATCTGCACCGTGGATTTCTGTACCTCTGAAAAATTGCTCTTCGCAATCACAGAATGATACATTAGCGACTATAATTACTGCCTTACAGAAAGCAAGCACTCACTTAGACCCCTTTTTAAAGGACTGAGACAAAATTGTCAGAACCAATGGAAAGTCAGTAATTACTAAGATGCAGAAATGAGACATTCGCTCAGTCCTTTCCCTTTAAAAAACTGAGTCAAGTCTTGCAGAACCTTTGGAAAGTCAATAATTGCACAAAAACACTGTTTACTAACAATCTGTGGTTCAAGATAAATGTACAAGTTTTCCTTTATATGTGAAAATGACATCCAGCATTTCTTGAGAGTGGTCTGCAATAATAGTGTATGTCTTTCTGGCACTTGGAACATAAATATTGAAAGCTGTGATTGATTTCACTGTTCCTGCTACTGCAGTGGCTATGAGGAGATCACAGGTAGTTATTTCGGGTGTGACAGCTGTCAGTACACTTATTATTGGTAAGATCAAATCAATGTGCACAATTCATAGCGCCTTGCTCTTGTTCTGCAAATTCTTTGGTGAGATTAAACTCTCCTTCTGCAATCATTTTCTTCTTTCTTGCATCCAATCCATTATACTGTAAAAAGGCCAGATTTAACACATGACTCACATAATATAGGTCCAAAGCCACAAAGACAGAGAATATTAAGTGTATTGGTAATAGCATTTAACCTGACATCAATAATGACTGCGTACTGTACATGGTGTTGAAGTAAAACAACATAAACATAAAATGGAAATGTATGCCATCTGTTCACTTTAATCAGATTCATCTTTTAATAATTACCTTTTGCATTTCAGCCAATTTGTATTTCATTATAGTTCAATTAAATCTTAAAGAAAAAGTCAGAATGGCAGTAATTGTCATGCATTTCATTGGTAACAGATTGCAATCTACAACCTAAAGTACAGCACTCAAGACATCAAAGACTCTTGTATCTTTTCTCAATAGTTGATGAATCATAATTTTAGGACTCATTTGTGTTCTCATTATTTTTGTCTGTTGTTTTCATGTTCTTTCATAAATGCAAAAATAACTGTCACATCCAAGGGCAATGTGACCATAGCTTTGGTATCTGAAATCCAAATCTTGACATTTAAAAATTTTATTCATTGATTACCTGACCACCTGGGCAGGTGCTTTTTCAGCAGAAGGGCAGATGGCTCATATTTGTTATATACAATGTTCGATACATCTATACATAATATTTCTACTAAAGCTGCTGGTCATTTCTTTAAATATATTCTGGCTGAGAGTCAATACCCAAAAATAGGAATATATTTCATTGTTTTGAAAAAGGCAACAAACAGAATTATCAGTACAGAAGTAACCTGTACAGTGACTCAGAAAGTAGAATTCAGGCTAATTTGAACAGAATGTACAAATGTACTTTTAAATTTGAACGTATGTACAGGACATTGGTTAGGGCACTTTTGGAATATTGTGTGCATTTCTGGTCTCCCTTCTGTAGAAAGGATGTTTTGAAAGTTGAAAGGGTTCAGAAAAGATTTTGAAGGATGTTGCCAGGGTTGGAGGGTTTGAGCTACGGGGAAGGCTGAATAGGTTAGGGTTTTTTTACCTGGAGCTTCGGAGGCTGAGAGGTGACATGATAGAAGTTTATAAGATCATAAGGGGCTCATATTTGTTATATACAATGTTCGAATAGGGTGAATAGCTAAGGTCTTTTCTCTGGAGTGGGGGAGTCGAGAATTAGAGGGCATAAGTTCTGGATGAGAGGAAAAAGATGTTTCTTTAAATAAGGGGCAACATTTTCACACAGAGGGTGATGCGTTATGGAACGAACTGCTAGAGGAAGTGGTGGAGGCTGGTACAATTACAACATTTAAAAGGCATCTGGATGGTATATGAATAGGAAGGGTTTAGAGGGATATGGGCCAAGTGCTGACAAATGGGACTAGATTAATTTAGGATATCTGGTCAGCAAGGATGAGTTGGACTGAAGGGTCTGTTTCCATATATTTTTATGACTCTATAAGTAGCATTCAAATACAAAACAGCACAGGAATGCTGCCTTTCTAAACTAAAAACCTTTTGCTACTATGTGTCTCTCCAATCCCTGCCTATTCATGTATCTGTCAAGATGCCTCTTAAACATTGCTATTGTATGCGCCTCCACTACCCTTTCTGGCTGCATATTCCAGGCACTTACCACCCTCTGTGTAAAAAACTTGCCTCTCACATCTCCGTAAACCACTGTAAACTACTATCAAGTTGCCCCCTAATCTTCTAACATTCAAGTGAAAACAAACCAAGTTTGTCCAATCTCTCCTCATAGTTAATTCCCTTCAAGCCAAGCAACATTCTGGTAAACTGTATCCTCTCAAAAGCCTCCACATTCTTCTGGTAGTGTGGTGACCAGAACTGTACACAATATTCCAAATGTGACCAAACGAAAGTTATATGGAGCTGTAACATGACTTGCCAATTTTTATAGTCTATGCTCTGAGCAATGAAGACAAGCATGCCATAAGCTTTCTAAAACCACCTTCCGATCCACTTGTGTTGCCACTTTTAGGGAACAGTGGACCTATACGCCTAGATCCCTCAATATGTCGATGCTATTTAGATTCTGCCACTTACTGTATACTTCCCTCCTGCATTAGTTCTTAGAAAATCCATCTCATCACATTTGTCTGGGTTAAACGCCACCTGCCATTTCTCCTCCCAAGTCTCTAACCTATTTATAGCCTGCTATATCATCCAGCAATCCTAGCAAGTACCGATATGGATCACAAGCTCTGGCTGCTCACCTTTCCCCTTCAAAATATGCTGGGCCAACTCAGAGACATCTTTGACCTTGGCATGAGGGAAACAATACACCATCGTGGAGTCTTGCAGCCAGAGATGCCTATCAGTACCCTTAACTGTAGTGTTCCCAATCACCACTACTTACTTACACTTCGACCCTCCCTGCTGTACAACAGAGCCAGGCTATTACTACTGCTTTCCCTTGCCCATTCCCACCAAGAGTGTCTCAAAATAATATTTCTGTTTGAGGAAGAAATGGCCACACAGGACTCCTGCACTGCCTGCTCGGCTTCCTGGTGGTCAGCAGTTTTTCTCTGTCTGTGTAGCCCTTACTGGCGGTGTGACCAGCTTGCTAAGTGTGCTCTCCATGATGTTCTCAGCCGCATGGATGCTCCATAGTGAGTCAATCCACAACTCCAGGCCCTCCATCTGGCAACTCAGGAGTTGCGCTTGAACACACTTTCTGCATTTGTGGTTACCATGGAGAGTGGAAATATCCCTGATTTCCCACAGGGGGAGCATTCTGCAGGGCTGAGTTATTCTGTTGTTATTGATTTTATCGACTAAATCAACCTTATCAATTACAGACAATAATCAGGAACTGATTACATAACCTTATCCACTAGTCACCAAACTCAGGTCTCTTACTCCTGCTCTCTATTCCTAGCAGACTACAACTACAAAAAGTACTTTCTCTCTCTCCACACACATCTCACTCAGTCTGCAAACCTGGTTCCTGAGTCATCAAGCTTATGTCACTTTTTGTGTCAGCTCCAGAGCTCGGTCCCTAGATTCGCTCCAGTTTTGCTCTGAGTGACCCCACTCCTCAGCTATTTATTCTGCTGCTGCTGTTCACCCCCAGGTTCTCTCCTTTGCTCTATTGTTGCTGCTGTCTCTGCTCAGGCTGATCCCAGCTGAGGTGTAGGGAACCCAGACTGCAGTTGTCCTGATCGCCTGGAAAACCTGAGTAGTTGGCCTTGAGGGGGTTTGAGCGAGAGGGTCTAGTCCTGGTGAGAGTGTGATATACAAATGCAGGTTCTCCTTCCTTGGCTTGGACACCTGCGGTCTTGGCCAGCACAGGCAGGGGGAAGGTAGAAATGTTCAATCCTTTGCCTGCGAAAACAAGATAATCAATACCATGATAGAAATAGTACTGAGCGAGCAGTACTCCTTGCAACTGTGAGTATGAAAAATTGAGAGTCTGAATAAAGTGATTACTTGATCCAAAAATCCAGAATGTTACATGGAAAAAGTATTTTAACAGAATACCTGGAAGGAAATTCTGGAAATTAAGCATCTTTCAGATAATGTAACCGACCAACAATGCCTGCCAAAGATGATTCCACCTGCAAACAATATCTGAGATAAACAAAACTTCAGCAGAGCCATGATACAGATCAATACTCGGGCCAACAGTCCTCACGGAAGAGATTTATTGTTCATCCACGTCCTAAGAGAGTGCATTTTGAGAAAAGTGTGAAACATTCAGATTGCCTCAGAATCTTTGGTGGAGATGCCAGCATAAATTGGGGAGATGGTGTTTAAGATTCTGAAGGGATTTATGTTCATATTAAATGGCTCCATCCAGTATACTGATTTAACAAATAATCTGTGGGTTGTAAAAAAGTTCTTTTCTAGCTTTTGGATGGAGTAGAAATACCTGTACCAATTCTCGAAGGTCCTAGTAATTACATCTGGCCACATGTAACTGTACTTATTCCTTGACACTGGGTTATAGTCCAACAGGTTTATTTGAAATCACAAGCTTTCTGAGCACTACCCCTTCATCAGGTGAAGTGAGGAGAGAACGCAGTTACAGAGATAAAGGCACCAAAGAAAGGCTGGTGCAAAAGGTAAGAGCTCGTGGGATCCAAAGCAATTTGCCACATCGATTCTAAAACTGGCTTATAAAAAAAGAGGCAAAAGGTAATGGTGGAGGTTTAGAAGCCTGTGTCCAGCTGTGTACAAAGGCATTGGTGTTGGGATTCTGACTATTATGTACATTAATTGATGTACAAAAAATGATGATGTCATTGATGGTGATGAGGATGGTCTCAGTCTACAATCTGAGGTAAATTTGGTCACTTGGTAAATTGGGCAGGGCAATGGCAGATAAAATTTAATCCTGATATGTGTGAGGTGCTGCGGTGTGGGAAGTCAAATAAGGGAAGGTTTATATACAATGAATGGTAGATCCTAAGGAGTACTGAGGAACAAAGGGACCTTGTCTACAAGTCCATGGATCTCTAAAGGTGTCAGCACAGGCAGACAGGGTGGTAAAGAAAGTACATGGGATGCTTGTCTTCATTGATCAGGGTGTAGAATATAGGTGGAAGAAAACTTTGTTATAAGTTTATAAAACATTAGTTAGACCACAGATTGGATGCTGTGTGCAATTCTGTTCACTGTACTATTGGAAAGAAATGATTGCACTGGAGAGGGTGCAGAGGAGATTCAACAAGATGTTGTCCAGGATGAAATGTCTCAGTTATGAGGGGAAATTGGATAGGCTGGATTTGCTTTCTTTGGGGCAATCAGATTGAGATATATAAAATAATGAGAGGTGTAAATAGAGTAGATGGTGAGAATCTTTCCCCCATGGCAAACATATCTAAGACTAGAGTGTGAGAAATAAGTGATTTAGAAGAGATTGAGAAAATAAAAGTATGGCAGAAATATGGAATGTGCTGCCTGAGCAGGTGATGGAGGGAGGTACTCTCACAACACTTAGGAAACATCTGGATGAGTCCTTAAAATGCCAAGGTTAAGTAGGCTATGGTCCAAATGCAAGTAAATAGAATTAACGTAGTTTGGAGTTTGTTGGTCCGCATTTATCTGCTGAGCCGAAGGACATGTTTCTATAATTCAATGACTCTGTAAGACTCTTTATATTTAACAAAAGAACATCACCAGGTTTATTATATTAAAGAAAAGAAATAAACAAAGACTTATATATGTATCTGACAATTTTAAAATCTCTTATCATGAACAGCAAAAGTTAAAATTCAACCTTTTTTCAACAATATCCTTTACTGATACTCAACCTCAGTGAAGTATCACTATCTATCTTCACTCCTTAATTTTACACTTGACTGCTGAGATTATTAGCATTTCTATTTACCAGATGTGATTCTATCGGTTACTTCCTGAGACACAGTGACACTGGTTAACAGCACAGTTTGTCTTATGAACATTAGATAGCTAAGGTTTTAATTTTACTGGCATTTGGAAGAGTGAAGGATGGTTTGACTGAATTTTGTAAGATCCTGAATTGTCCTGTCAAAGTGGGCATGAAATGGATGTTTTGTTTTGTGGGTAAGTCCAGAACTAGGAAACTCTTAAAATTAGGGGTCACTCATTCGGAACAGAGATAAGGGAACTTTGTTTTCCACCCAGAGAGCTGAATGGAATTCAGAACACAAATAGAGCATCATTGATCTTATTGAATGGCAGAACAGCCTCAAAAAACCAAATGGCCTATTCCTTTCTCGCCAAACTTTAAGGAGAAAAATTATGGCTTTTTCCTGTTATTTTGACTACTTTGAAGCTGCTAAATAACGCTCCTGCCAGAATGGATCTTTTCTTCTAAATGAACCTTCATTTCCACTCTGATCTCTACTTTAGTGAGTCATAAAAGCTCTATGTAATAACTACTTCAGCAACATCTCACCAGGTGGCTTATCTAGTCATTTCACTTCAGTCATCTCATTTCTTGGAAATTGCTATTTGCTTTGGCAAAAGAAAATGGGTCTGTCTCCTTAAACAACAAACAAGTAACTTACACAAAACTAAAAACCAATTACCCCAACTTTCTAATCCAAGGTCCCAAATAACAATAATATATTATAAACCTTCATCACAACAACACTTGGCTTATATAAGGTTGGTTTTGCAATCCAAAGCTTTTAACAACTTGTGACATGTTTAGGAAATTCAAACTACAGCCCAGAATTTCTGGACCTGCACACATCACTTCGTTGAGATTAGCATCTTGTTCAAAAGATGTAACACCTGTTCCAACATAATGCTATTTCCGCACTGCATTGAAATTTCAGGCCCAAATTATAGCATTCATTCATGAAGTGGATCTTCAACACATGAGTCAAATTTAAATATTTGAAGTAACAAAATGTCAAATCGCTGAAAAAGAAGCCTTTTGTTTTGTTTCTGCAATGCAGCAATCAGCCTTCATTGTAAACGAGCTGTACTTGACACTGTTTTGAAGCCTGTTGCTGATGAGAACAGCTTTCAAAATGACATTAATGAGTGACTTAATTTTCCATTCAAAACAGTTCAACTAAATAGGTCATAATGGAGAAACTTGTGTCAGCCAAAGTCAAGTACAGAATTATTCATATCAAATAACACTTTATTTCATAAAGGTACGCAAAGTTTCAAAATCCAGAGACCTAGGTAATGTTCTGGGGACCAGGGTTTAAAACCCACCATTGTAGATGGTGGAATTTGAATTCAGTTAAAATCTGGAATTAAGAGTCTTACGATGACCATGAATCTATTGTCAATTGTTGGGAAGAACCCACTTGCTTCAGTAAAGTCCTTTAGAGAAGGAAACTGTTGGCTTATATGTGACTGCAAGCACACAGAAATGTGATTAACTCTGACATGTCCTCGGAAACTGGCTAGCAAGCCATTCAGTTGTAACAACCGTGTGAACAATAAAAGGGAAAAAACTGAATATAGAACATAAAACAGAATACAGAACATGGAACTTCGAACAGGCCCTTCAGCCCACCATGTCTGTGCTAACATTGTTGCCATTCTAAACTAATCCCATCTGCTTGCACGTGATCCGTATCCCTCTATTCCTTGCCTGTCTGTCTAAATGTGTCTTAAATATTGCTATCATATCTAATTCTACCAGATCCACTGGCAGTGTATTCCAGACACCTACAACCATCTGCATAAAACCTTGCCTCACATATTTCCTTTAAACATATTCCCTCTACCCTTAAACCTATGGTCCTAGTATTTGACATTCCCAGCCTGGGAAAAAAGATCCTATCCATGCCTCAGCCTCTGATGCTGTAGTGAAAACAATCCAGGTTTGTCCGACCTCTCCTTATAGCTCATATACTCCAGTCCAAGCAACATTCTGCTAAAGATCTTTTGCACCCTCTCCAAAATTTCACATCCTTCCTGTATTGTGGTGATCAGAACTGCACACAATACCCCAAATATGACCTAACTAAAGTCTTATAAAGCAACATGATTTGTGAACTTTTATGCTCAGTGTCCTAACTGAGGAAGGCAAGTATGCCATATGCCTTCTGTACTACCTTATTGTTGTCACCTTCAGAGAACAATGGACTTGGACCCTAACATCCCTTTGTATATCAATGCTCCTAAGGCTGCTGCTATTCAATGTATACTTTCCTTTTGCATTTGACCTCCCAAAATGCATCAACTCATACTTATCCAGATTAACCTCCAACTGCCACTTCCCCAGTCAACTTTCCCACTGGTCCATATCCTGCTGTATCCCTTGATAACCTTCCTCACTATCCATAACTTCACCAATTTTTGTGTCAATTACTAAATATATATATATATAATATTACAAACAACAGAGGTCCCAGAAGTGATATTTAAAGAACACCAGAGGTCACAGACCTCCAGACAGAATAACATCCCCCCACAACTACCTCTGTCTTCTATGACCAAGCAAATATCCAACTTGACAATTCATCATTGATGCCATGTGACTTAATCTTCTGGACCAGCCTATCATTTAGGGACCTTGTCAAATTCTTTAGTAAAGTATATGCTGACAATATCCACTGCCCTACTCTCATCAATCACTGCCCTACATTCATCAATGGAGCCTAATATTGACTAAGGCATCAGAAACAACAGTTGTAAACACAGCCCTGTCTCCCCTACAAAGTTCTCACTAACATCTGGGGGCTAGTGCCAAAATTGAGAGAGTTGTTTCACAGAAGAGTCAAGCAACAGTCTGACATAGTCATACTCATGAAATCATTCTTTACAATGTCCCAGACACCGCCATCATCTTTCCTGGATAAGAACTGTCCCACCAGCAGAACAGACCCAGCAGATGTGGTGGCACAGTGGTATACAGTCAGGAGGAAGCTGCCCTGGAGTCATTAACATTGATTCTGGACCCAATGAAGTCTCATGGTATCAGGTTAAGTATTGGCAAGAAAACCTCCTGCTGGTTACCATGTTGTCTCTCAGCTGATGAATCATTGTTTCTCCATGTTCCTCCTGAACACTTGGAAGAAGCACCAAGGCTGACTGGGAAACAGAAAATAATCTGAGTAGGGGCTTCAATGTCCATCAGCAGCAGTGGACGGGTTGAATGCACCACCATTGATTGAGCACGCTGAGTCCTAAAGGACTTACTTGATGCACCATGTCTGCAGCAGGTGGTGAAGGAACAAAGAAGAGGGAAAAACATACTTGACCACATCCTCACCAGGCTGCAGATGCATCAGTCCAGGGCAGTATTGGTAACCGTGAACACTGCACAGTCCTTGTGGAGTCAAAATCCTGTCTTCACATCGAGAGTATCTTACAACAAGTTGTGTGGCACTATTACTGTACTAAGTGGGACATACTTCAAACAGAACTGACAATTCAAGATTGGGCATCCAGAAGGCACTAAGGGCTGTCAGCTGCAGCCTCATTGTACTCCAATACAATCTGCAACCTCACGGCCATTAAACCAAGGTCAATGACCTAATTCAAAGAAGAGTGTAGAAGAGCTTGCCAGGACCTGGCAAAATTAAAAATGAGGTGTCAATCTGGTGAAGCTACAAAACAGGACTACTTGTCTGCCAAACAGCAAAAACAGCAAGTAATAGACAGAACCAAGTGATTCCACAACCAATGGAGAATCAAAATTCTGCAAGCGTGTCACATCCAGGTATGAATGATGGTGTACAATTAAACAACTCACTGGATACAGATAAGGTTTATAAGGATGTTGCTGGTACTGAAGGGCTTGAGCTATAGGGAAAGGCAGAATAGGCTGGGACTTGTTTACCTGGAGCATCGGAGACTGATGGGTGACCTTATAGAGGTTTATAAAATCAAGAAAGGCATGCATAGGGTAACTAGCCAAGGCTCTCTCCCTAGAGTGGGGAGTCCAAAACTAGAAGGCATAGATTTAAGATGAGAGAGGAAATATTTTAAAAGGACCTGAGGACTAACTTTATCATGCAGAAGGTGGTGCATGTATGGAATGAGCTGTCAGAGGATGTGGCAGAGATGGGTACAAATACAACATTTAAAAGGCATCGGGATGGGTATATGAATAGGAAGAGCTTAGAGGGAAATGGGCCAAGTGCTGGCAAATGGGACTAGGTCAGATTGGGATGTCTGGATGGCGTGGATGAGTTGGACTGAGGGATGTATTTCAGTTCAGTTAGGCATCTACCTAACCATGTGGAAAATTGCTCAGGTATGTCCTGTACACAAAAAGCAGAACAAAGCCAATCTGACCAATTACCGCCCCAACAGTCCACTCTCAGTTATCAACAAGCGATGGAAGGTGTCATCGACAGTGCTAGAAGCAGCACTTATTCAGTAATAACCTACTCAGTTTGGTTTGGGATTCTTTCCTGATGGCATTGTGGAATTTAGAAATCTGCTATTCCCATTCTTTGCTCCCCTTTCATTGAGGATGGGGATGCTTGTGGAGCTATGTCCTCCAATGATTTGTTTAAGTCATTACTGAATGTGACAGGATCACAGAACTTAGATGTGATATGTTGATTGTTGAATGCTTAGTCCTGCCTCTCACTTGCTGTTTGTGCATTTTAGCACAGAAGGAGTCCTGTGATGGAGCTTCACAATTTGACACTTAATTTTGGAGTGCCTGCTGCTGCTCCTGGCATGTCCTCTAACAATCTCCGATGATAATAATAAAATGAGGGATATATAAGGCCAAGATATTGCAGATTGTGTTTGAAGACAATTCTGCTGCTGCTGATTATACCCTGTGCAACATGGATACCCAGTCTTGAGTTGCTAGATCTGTTTGAAATCTATCCCATTTAACATGACGACAGTGTCACATAATTCAATGGAGATTGCCCTCAATGTGAAGGGGGTCTTCGTCTCCACTCGGACTGTGCGGTGGTCACTCTTACCAATACTGTCATGGACAGATGCATCTGCAACTGGCAAATCATTGAGAGTGAGGTCAGGTATGTTTTTCCCTCTTGTTGGTTCCCTCACCACTTGCTGCAGACCCAGGCTAGCAGCTATGTCCTTTAGGACCTGATCAGATCAATCAGTAGTGATGCTGCTAAGCCACTCCTGGTGGTGAACATTGAAATTTCCACCATTCTGCAAATAGTGGTAGTACAGTGGAATGCTAATTCATCAGCTAAGATGGGACAGTACCTGGTAACCAGCAGGAAGTGTCCATACCCTTGTTTGATCTGATATCCTGATCATCTGGAATCATTGTTGAGAACTCCTGAACATATAACTCTATGTCACCATCTCTGCTGTGTCTATTCTGTTAGTGGGTCTGCACATACCCAGGGATGACAATCATGTCAGGGACCTGTTTGTAAGGTGTGATTCCATGAGTATGGCTATGTCAGCCTACTATTGGACTAATCTGTGAGACAGCTCTCACTTTTGCCACTGGGCCCCAGATGTTAGGAAGGAGAACTTTCCAGGGGACACAGGGCTTTGTTTGCCTCCTGGTGCCTTCACTGATGTCACATGGTCCATTTGGTTTCATTTTGAAATTATCCACCTTGTTGTGAATACTGCTTGCATTCAGGTAATGTCATTATCTTTATGTTTTTAACATTATCCTACATTCTAAAGTTAGCTGATACTTGTCTTCCTTTTGCCTGTCTCCTAATTTGACTTTGCTCATTTCTTCGTCCCGCCAACAGCTTTTTTTTTTAACAATTTGAGCGACTACTTGGATTCCTTCCCCTCCCCACAACAAGTCCGATTAAACCCTTCACAACATCACTAGCAAATATTCAGGTGTAACCCATCCTTGTGTAAGTCCCATCTGTCCCAGTTCGCAATGCCTCAGAGATCTGATACCCTCTCTCTGACACTAAATACCAGCTTCTTCTTCAATCAATGACTCCTCCTTTGGAGGTCAATTAGCTAGGTCAGCTGGATAGTTGGCTTGTGATGCCAAGTGGCGCTAATAGTGTAGGTTTAATTCCTGCACTGGTTGAGGTTACCATGAATGATTCTCCTTCTCAACATCTCCCTTGCCTGAAGCATGGTGACCGACAGGTTAAACCACCATGAGGTAGCTCCCTCTAATGAGAGAGCATCCCTATGGCAACTTTATTCCAATGCTCACTAGCACATGGCACTGGGAAGTAATCGTAACATTGCTGCTATTGATGTCCTGCATTTAAAGACTCCTGCATTGCCTGCCTGTTCTCTCAGCCTGTCTGGCCATCATTTATTCCCTCTCTGCCCATACTCTCCTAACCTGTGAAAAAAAACATCCCTATACACATGGCATCCAAGAACTTCTTAGCTGCGTGAATGCACAACAGTAACAACTTTCAAAACTCAAAACTCAAGCTTGTACAGTTGGTGACACTTCCTATAGATGTGTCGGTGTAGGACACATAGTTCAATCATGAGTTAACCATGAGGTACTATGTACCTCAAGGAGAACATACAACTTGACTGAACTGATCTGCCATATTGTAATTTTAAAAACGTTTGGGTTTTGTAATGTTTCATTGCAAATAGAAGCTATGCTGAACATTGAGACCGCAATTGTGATGCGTAAGAAAAAAGAATTTCAAAGCATTCCCACTTTGTCGAGACAACTCTGTAAGTTAGCTCACTGAGCTTGAAGGTTTGTTATCAGACTTCTCATCACCATACTAAGTAACATAATCAGTAAGGGTCTCCGATGAAGCGCTGGTGGTATGTTCTGCCTCTCCATTTGTCTTGGTTTCTTAATGTGGGTGACGTCATTTCCGGTTCTTTTTTTCAAGGGAAGGTAGACAGGATCTAAAATGATGTGTTATTGATGGAGTTCTTCTGGATAGAATGCCATGCCTGTAAGATTTCTCGTGCATGTCTTTGTTTCGCCTGTCCCAGTGTGTGTGTATTGTCCCAGTCAAAGTGGTGTCCTTCTTTGTCTGTATGTATAGAAACTAGTGATAATGCATTGTGTCTTTTGGTGGCCAGTTAGTATTCATGTATCCTGGTAGCAATTTACATGCTAGTTTGTCCAATGTAGTGGTTTTTTACAGTTTTTGCATGGTGTCTAGTAAATTATGTTAGTTTTGCTGGTGGCATCTAATGGATCTTTTAGGTTAATTCATCGCTGCTTAAGTGTGTTGGTAGGTTTGTGGGTTACCATGATGCCATGGGGTCTGAGTACTCTGGAAGTCATTTCTGATACGTCTTTGATGTAAGATAATGTGGCTATAGTTTTTGGTTGCATTGTGTTTGCTTGTTTGGGTTTGTTTCTGAGGAATTGGCGGATTGTATTTAATGGGTACCCATTTTTCTTGAAAACATTGTATAGATATTTTTGTTTTGCTTTTTATAGTTCTTGGGTGCTGTAAAGTGATATAGCTCATTGAAATAATGTCTTGATGCAGCTAAAGGATCTATTAGATACTACCAGCAAAACTAACATCAAAACTAACTACCATGCAAGAACTGTAAAAAGCACAGCATCAGACAAACTAGCAGAAACTTGCCACCAGGATGCATGGCCACCAAAAGACACAGTGCACTATCACTAGTTTCTATACATACAGACAAAGAAGGATATCACTTTGACTGGGACAACACACACACACTGGGAAAGGCAAAACAAAGACACTCACGAGAACTCTTAGAGGCATGGCATTCTAACCAGAACTCCATCAGTAAACACATCGATTTAGATCCTACCTACTTTCCCTTGAAAAAAAGAACTGGAAATGACATCACTCACCTTACGAAACCAAGACCTATAAACAGAGAGGTAGGACATACCACCAACACTTCACTGGAGACTCTGACTGATGATGTTACCTAGTATGGTGACGAAACATCTGAAAACAAACCTTCACGCTCAGCGAGCTAACTTATAGACTTAATATCAACCTGAACTGCAAATTTTCTCAAAAATCACTTTTCTAGACAATGTTTTTATGGAAGTTAATCAAATATAATCAAAAGGTTAGACATTTAAAACAGTCAATTATCTGTAGACAATAATAAATTTCTCCTCGTAAACTTTCATTAATTTAGTAATAAATGAGGATTCCCTCAAATGAATTTAATGATTTAAAAATGTTCATTTTGTTCAAATGTGCAGTTACTTCTCTGAAATTGGTGCCATTTGTTCAGGCAAATTAACTCCTTATGCACATTAATAATAGTGACTAACATTTTACTATATATCTTGAAATTAATTGCATTGAATGTTGCAACTTTTGATTCTTGGGATTAGCAGGACACATGGACCAGAGGAATGAAGTCCAAGACATGCTGTGATCCATTGACCTTGAATTCAGATCCACTGTCTACATCAGATTTAATCTGAATTTTCCCAGCCACAAATCTGAACAAGTGAAACTAGGACTGGTTAAAGAATTACAGATCACAAATAAAAACTGAAGAGTCTTTTTTTGAAAAATCTATGCTCTTAGTTGTGATGTTATGATGTTCTGTGATAGAAATGGTGAGATAATAGTTTGATCCTGATTTCAGGCTATAGTTGGGACGGTAATTTGAATATGATGCAAAAATAAGTCTGAAGCACAGTCATATGAAATCACTTGAGATTTTTTTTTCACATTTTGTACCAGTTTATGAAAAATAGAGAAACAGAGAGCTAGGAGGGATATCTCTCAGCAAGTAATGGTCTGTAATGGAGATGGATCTTCAAAGATGGTGAAATAATTAAAAAAATATCCATAATAGGAGATAAGCTAGGTAGGAGATAACTCTGAAAATAAAAATAATCAATGCTCAGGAAAACTAGGGTGAAAGAAATATGGTAAATCATCTAATATCCATGTAATTCATTGACCTCTATGGAGAATGGAAATTGATGGAAAATTGAGCAATTTTATATATAGCCTTACTTATGTAGCGATATCTAGGAAAAAGAATGAATGCAAGTGCAGGCAAAAGATATTCACTGTCAGTGGATTATGCAAAAAAGATTTTTACCATACACTGCAAACTTTGCTATGGTAAATTGTATAGTTTATATTTAAACCTGTGTCACAGATTGCCTCCATGGGTGTGTCTCCATAAGAATATGTAGCCTGATTATTTATGTTGATAGAAAGTTATGTCCATAATAGTCCACAAGGTAAGATCTTGTGGAATTCAAAAGAAGCTATTACATTTAATTAACTGAGGCTCCAGGTCTGCGGCTAGGCCTGGCACCTGAAGAAATGGAAGCATTGGCGAAAGGGACGGCAGAGGAACCTGACAGCCAATGATCAGCAGCATCTTGAGGAGTGTTGGATGGAGAAGAAGGAGTATGGAATCCACGCATCTCCAGGCCCGTAACTTCAGCTCGGACGTGGCATCATGTTTCCAGCAGCAGCGGAGGCCTGTAACTGAGACCCCAGGAGCCCATTCAGAGAATCCAGCAGATGTCAATTAGTGACTGGAGGAATAACAGAGGAGGAACAGGAATAGAGAAAGATGAACGCTACTGCAGTAAAATCTTGCATTATAGTTCAGTGTTTCAAAATGCTGCCACAGCGTGGTGTCACTTTGCATATAATATGTCGAAAAAGGCAATGGCTGTTTTCCTAGGGTGGGGGAGACCAAACCTAGAGGCATAGATTTAAGGTGAGAGGGGAAAGATTTAAAAGCGACCTGAGCTGCCAGAGGAAGTGGCGGAAGCTGGTACAATCACATTATTTAAAAGGCATCTGAATGGGTATATGAACAGAATGGTTTTAGAGAGATATGAGTCAAATGCTGGGAACTGGGATGTCTGCTCAGCATGGACCAGTTAGACTAAAGGGCTTGTTTCCAGGGCTGTATGATTATATGACTCTATGTGAAAACCAGTTGCCAGTGGTACCCACAGGAATTAGTGTTGAGGATTTTGATTTTTGCTACGTTTATTAATGGCCTAGAAGTAAGTTTGAAGATGATGCAAAGGCTTATGCAGCTGTCAAGAATGAAAAGACTACATTACTGCAAACAAATTACAGTGTTGAAATGAAATTGTATTTAATTAAGATATGCATGTGTCCTCTGTTATTCCTCCAGTCACTAATTGTGTATCTCCCTCTAGCAAACTTTGCATGGAACCAAAGTAAATTCTGCGACTTAAAATAGTTTTCTGGTATTATTGTTCAAAATTCTGACAAGGTACAAGGTCTATGCCATGTAGCTATATCTAAAACTGCATTCATATTGCTACACTTTCTGTAAAGATCAATAGCCTTTAAAAAGAAGTTCAAACTTCAAGTTGACAGCTGAAAGATAACACAAGCCTTCAAATTTTTAGACATTTACTGTAACAAAAGACTAAGAGCAGCATTGACTAAACATTATTCTTGTTGGCAACATATAGTTTAAACCACTCTTACCTTTAGTATAACTGCTAACGCACTGTTTATGTTACATTGGCCTTTAAGTTGATATTCAGTTCTCACAGAATCAGTCTAAAATGTTTGTTAGATCATACTTACTTCTGTTCTTTCCCTTTCTCAGCCAGTAACCTCTAAGCCCAGAACTATCCTTTGTATTGAGAATATTACTTAGAGATCAATCCACCCTACATTACATGCTAGGCAAATCTTCCAGATTTTTTGTATCTACCATTTCTTTTCAATCCTAACCTGAATTTCCACTGTCATTACAGCACAGAGAACTATTGAGATTTTTGACCTTTAACTATTCCTTTTCTCGCCAACCCTAGCAAACTATATAGGTGACTTTTCAGAAATACGTTAGAAATTCTCTCACTCTGAAAGACCATAGACCTTGTGATTAGTTATCCTCAAGAGTTCAACCTTCTTGCAGCTTGAAACAAAATAAATAGCTTAAAGCACAACTCTTTACAATCCAACATTCTCAATATTTTTCTGACACTTTGAGGAAATACAGATCATCATACCATGGCACATGGATTGCTATCATTATTTCCATTCATTAACCTTGCAGTTTTTTCTTGGTAGAACAATCTGGGCTCCCTTGAATTTCCAGCAATCAACAAATGTCCAGGTCTGCTGTCAGGCAGACATCATAACGTATTGCATAGATTTTACCTGAAATGTAAGTTACAGCACCAAAATTCAATCATTCAAAACTCACAAACATACAAAATGGTAACTTACATAAAACAAAGCACTTGCTTTTGCCTCATTTAGAATGTTGTGTTTATTTTATAGTTACTCCTCATGTCAGACCAAATTGAAGTTTTGGAAAGATTTCTGAAAAGGTTACAAGATTGATTCTCAATTTAAAACATTTTGCATATTCAGAAAACCTTAAACAGGTTAGATCTAACTATTTCAGAGAAGCATAGACATGGATAATTTGATTGAGGTTTCCAAACAGTGAATGGACTGGGTAATGTGAACATTGACAAAGTACTGTATTCAGTTAGGGAGATTAGTAAGGATAATTAATCACTTGATGGTAAGGTCCTTGGGAGTGTGGTTGAACAAAGACACTTTGGAGTGCAGGTTCATAGCTCCTTGAAAGTAGAGTCACATGTAGATAGGATAGTGAAGAAGGTGTTTAGTATGCTTTTCTTTATTGGTAAGACTATTGAGTACAGGAGTTAGGAAATCATATTGCGGTTGTATGGAACATTGGTGAGGCCACTTTTGGAATCTTGCGTGCAATTCTGGTCTCTTTCCTATTGGAAAGGTGTTGTGAAACTTGAAAGGGCTCAGAAAAGATTTATAAGAATGTTGCCAAGGTTGGAGGATTTGAGCTATAGGGAAAGGCTGAACAGGCTGGGGCTGTTTTCCCTGGAGCGTCAGAGGCTAAGGGGTGACCTTATAGAGGTTTATAAAATCATATGGGGCATGGATAGGATAAATAAAGTCTTTTCCCAGGGACGGGGGGAGTCCAGAGTGAGAGGGCATTGGTTTAGGGTGAGAGGAGAAAGGTATAAAAGGGACCTATGGGGCAATGTTTTCACACAGAGGGTGGTACGTGTATTGAATGAGATGCCAGAGGCAGTGGTGGAGGCTGGTACAATTGCAACATTTAAAAAGCATCTGGATGGGTATATGAATAGGAAGGGTCTTGAGGGATATGGGTTGGGTGCTGGAAGGTGGGACTAGATTAGGTTGGGGTATCTGGTCAGTATGGACAAGTTGGAAGAAAGGGTCTGTTTCCATGCTGTGCATATCTATGACTCTAACTGTGACAATACTATGGTTTTAATGGGTGTGTTTTGATGGGGTTTGTCTATGAAGAGAGGTTGAGACAGAGGTTATGAGAGGTCTGTTCAAAGCCAATAAAGTAAAGAGTTTGTGATGCCTTGGTTTTTTTTAAAGTTGTAACTATAGAAGCAGCCTGAATGGTTGGAGTCAAACTCCTGCAGAACCAGGATTTTAATTTAACTTTCAGTAGCTATTGGGGTTTCAAATCTGCTATATATCTTTCCCTATAACACGAAAATGCTTGAGTTCTCCCTTTCTCTCTCTCTCTCTCTCTCTCTCTCTCTCTTTCTTTCAGTGTTTTCTCTTAATCATCTTTCCTCCTGGAATTGAGAATTGTATCTGAGACAATCTGTTTTCTGAATTTGCCTTTGCCAAGGATGTGTTTATGGGCTGTTGCTATATTGGAATAGTTGCTGTTTCATAGTTAAATAATCTATTATTCTGTTAAGTTTTCCAATACAGTTAAGTTGTTCCAATTCCTTTTCCTTTTGTCTGTATTTTAACTCTTGTGTAAAAATAAAGGGTGTTTTGCTTCAAGCCTGGTAGTTTGACCAATCAAATTGCACCTGGAACACTCACCTTTAAAAATAAGAAAAAGTGGGAGTTGAGACTATCTTCTCAGTATATTTTGAGGAGGTTTCATCTGGCCTATAACATAAGGACAATGAAAGTTATGCTTGGACACAGCTGCGTTAGATAGAATGTGTCTGCCATTTGCCCAGAGAATATTAATCCTATGGACCAGGTTATTTGCTTCTACAGTGAATACCAAACAAATGTCATCACTGCAGGTCAAATGAACAAGCAAATGTTAGAACAACCGAAACTTTCTTTAAGGGTTTGAACAATTCAAAGGAAGCTCAGAAAGCGGATCCAGAATTAAGGAAGTCAACACAGTCAGCTCATGTTGAGGCTAAAGTTGAAAGAGTTCTGAAATGATTAAATACTAAAACTAATTCTGATGAGGAATTGACATCCTCACAGATCTGCAGATCAGTAATAGGCAGTTGTTCAACAGATAGTTGTAGCACCCAGATATCATTAGGAGATTTTGTGAGAAGCACGTGAAATTCACAACGCAGGACATGTAGCAATGCAGAAAATTCAGCATCAATCAACAGGCATTTTACCTGGCAAGGACTTCATAAGGATGTAGTGCAGCCATATATATCAAACAGTGGGAAAGCCTCAACGTATAATCATGTCTTGAATTCTCATACCAGATTTTGAAGCACTATTTAGTTGAGTGTTAGTAGATTGTGTGGGATTGTTACTACAAATGAAAAATTCCAGATGTATCTAAAATTGTTCAGCACATCATTAATAATTTAGCTAAAAAATAATTGATATCCACCATACACAAATATCTTTGAGAGAGACCATCAGACTCTCAAGACAATGCTTAAGGCATACAAATACCCATAGTATTTAGTCAAAAAGTAGGTTTTTTTTGTTTGCTGCCAGATTTTCTGCAAATAGATTGATTGGGCTTAATTCATCTGAATTGATCTATGGTCATAAGAAAAGAGAGTCATTAAAATTAATTAAGGGAATGTTTTTAAAGTGAAAAGATGAATTCTCAATGTTGGATTAAGTGCCCATGCTTCTAGACAGAGTCACAGGAGTAGGCAAAGTATTGAAGGAGCTTTTAAAAAATTCACAAACAAACAATAGGCAGGAAATCATGCTGCAATTAGAACATTTCAAGCAGAAGACAAAGTGTTTGTGTTACTACCCCTACAGTGTCCATAAAGTATAATTAGGAGGGGAAGTAGAAGTGAATAAAAGAGTTTAGATTCTCCAGATCACAGGGAGAAGAATTATGTCGTATAAACAACTTAAGGCTATACCACTGTGGACAGGAAGGTAAGAAAGAGCAAACATATCCAGTGATAAGAGTAGGGGAGGATAACAGAGAGAGTAATAGTGAGACAATCGAATATTTCTTGGACTAAGCTGATCATATTCACATTTCTAAGGTACCTATGAGATAAACATTTATAATAACCATTTTGCAGTGAAGCCTAGCAGTTGAAAAGGATGGCACATTTTAGAATAGCAATTCTAACAGGAAAACTATCAAAGACAAATTCTGAATTGTTCGTAAGAGTTTCAGGCAATTCTATTTTGCATTTTGATTTAAAATCAATAAAGAACTAACCAGAAAATCTGCTCAAAACATTGTAGTTTATTTATAATACAAAGGACTCCTTGTTTAAAACTCCCTCTTCAAAGTTGTTTTGTTTTGAAGTCATTTCTTATTTAAAATCCTCATTTAAAATACTTTTCCTCATTTTAACATCCTTTGCTTCCTGGTTGTATCACACATCAGTGTATCTCTTGTGCCAGTGCACCATTACCAAGGCTCCCTGATTGTTCTGCTCGGGTTGATGCCATTGTGTCTGAGCTCTGCAATCAAAGATCATAATTTATCTTTAAGTACTGTTATAACACAGCAACAGACAGCTGAATCAAATCATCCTTTCTACCTCTGTATTTGCATCACAGTAAAATTAAAATCCTTAAAATTGACCCCAATAGTTACTAACCAGACTTTTGAATAATCCATCCCAGACTCTGTGAATAATCAATTCCAGACACTGGTTTGTATTTTCAACAAAAGATGTAGCAATGTATTAACAATATAAAACCTGATGGAGAGCAAAATTAAACAGCAAATTAATCTAACTGGTCTATGCTATAAATCTTTTGTTTTCAGCCCGATTCACACAAAAGACAGACAAACAAACACCATTAAGGGGTATGTAAAAGAAAATAACAAAATTGGCTAGATTACTTAAGTGATTTTCATGATGCATTATTTCACAGGCAGAGATGATAGGTCCTTGGTTGATTTTCTAAAGATGACCTTTTCAGCTTTTCAGTTCACTCGGATAAAGGTAGTAATATTTAAAACTTAGCTTTCTGTTCATTGAGCTTCCAAGAGCTGCACATAGGAGGTTGGGCAGAGAGCTTTTAAATCTTCACTTGTAACATCAACATTCAGATCCATTCTCTCAGAAAACGCAATCCAAAACCCAACTCAAACTCTAACCACTCCCTGATGGATGAGTTAACTCTCTGAAGTCCCAGTTATAATTCAAAATTTGCCATCTGCTTGAGCATAAAGTCTTTTCCGGACTAGCTGGAACCAATTCCCAGGTACTAGCCAACTTGTGATATCTATTTAAATATAATTCTGTTTATGTGACAAGGCATCTGCAGAACCCTTTAATCAGGAATTAATCTGCAATTAACTTCCAGGCCTGGCCTCAAGAATAAACAAAAGCTTGTTTGGTCTTTTTTTCCTTTCAGCATAAGATGCTGAGCATAGTTCTAAATTCATCATTAGCTCACCATTCCAGTTCACAGCTTTGAAACAGAATTGATTTTTAAAAATGAAGAAAAAGCATAGTCTTTAACAGTACTGAAGGAAACATTGTTTTTAATCTTTGTTTTTAAATTTTATCTTCAGTTTATATCTGTACTGGTAGAGAAACTGCTGATTGAATGTCTTGAAAGAATTCTGTTGCACTCTACTGTAATTTACCTGCATAGGTACAATAGTTAAAGAAAGTGTAATGTACCTGTACTGCACTGTTAATGTCTTTAAAAATTATTCTTCAAGCAACAAGTCTGTTTTCTTCATTGAAGTTTTCTTTGTCTCGTTTAGCAAGTTATTTCAGCTAGGAATTTTAAATGTAGCACATGAATGGCATAGTATTTAAACTTTAACATTGGCTTTTCTCAGCAAAAATTATCGTCAAAGACTGAGTTCTGGTTTTAACATTGATTCATATGAGAAATCATGCATCACTTAAAATAATTTCACTTAACATTACAATTTTTCAGGATTGAAACCATCTCTAAGTGGGGAGACTCTGTAATTCAAAAATGTTCTTTTTTCGGTTAAAGAGATTTGAATTAAAAATTGAGTGAAACAATGTAAACTACACCACAATGTGGAAATGTAATTATGCACGTTTGAATTATCATATATTTACTTGAAGCAAATTCTAGTGAAGCATTGGGAGCAGACATTTGAAGTACTGTGTACCATTCTGGTTGTCCAGTCATAGCAAGGATGTTATTACACCAGAAAAGGTGCAAAAAAGGTTGACAAGGATGTTACCAAGACTAGAGTTATAAGGAGAGGCTATAAGGAGAGGCTGGCACGATTTACCCTGGAACATAGGAGGCTAAGGGGTGACCTCATAAAAATTTATAAAATCATGAGGGGCAGAGATTAGGTGAATAGCCAAGGTCTTTTCCCCAGTGTAGGGGAGTCCAAAACTAAGTATGGCATAGGGTCGAGAGTGTGGTGCTGGAAAAGCACAGCAGGTCAGGCAGCATCCAAGGAGCAAGAGAATTGACGTTTTGGGCAAAAGCCCTTCATCAGGGCAACTTCTTCACACAGAGGGTGGTGCGTATATGGAGCAAGCTGCCAGATGAAGTGGTGGAGGCAAGTACAGTTACAACATTTAAAAGACATTTGAACAGATAGAGTCATAGAAATGTACAGCATGGAAACAGACCCTTTGGTCCCACCTGTCCATGCTGACCAGATATCCCAATCCAATCTAATCCTGCCAGCACCCGGCCCATATCCCTCCAAACCCTTCCTATTCATATACCCATCCAAATGCCTCTTAAATGTTGCAATTGTACCAACCTCCACCACATCTTCTGGCAGCTCATTCCATACATGTACCATCCTCTTTGTGAAAAAGTTGCCCCTTAGGTCTCTTTTATATCTTTCCTCTCTCACCCTAAACCTATGCCCTCTTGTTCTGGAGTTCCCGACCCCAGGGAAAAGACTTTGCCTATTTACCCTATCCATGCCCCTCATAATTTTGTAAACCTCTATAAGGTCACCCCTCAGCCTCTGATACTCCAAGGAAAACAGCCCCAGCCTGTTCAGCCTCTCCCTATAGCTCAAAACCTCCAACCCTGGCAACATCCTTGTAAATCTTTTCTGAACCCTTTCAAGTTTCACAACATCTTTCCGATAGGAAGG
>NC_057714.1:60452447-60499963 GCF_004010195.1 Chiloscyllium plagiosum
GTGTGTGGAGGTGCGGGTGAATTTGTGGCGGATATGGAAGGATCCCTTGGGGCCTTGGAGGGAAGTGAGGGGGGGAGGTTTGGGCGCAAGTTTTGCATTTCTTGCAGTTGCAGGGGAAGGCGCCGGGAGTGGAGGTTGGGTTGGTGGGGGGTGTGGACCTGACGAGGGAGTCATGGAGTGAGTGGTCTTTTCGGAACGCTGATAGGGAAGGGGAGTGAAATATATCCCTGGTAGTGGGGTCCGTTTGGACGTGGCGGAAATGACGGCGGATGATACGTTGTACATGGAGGTTGGTGGGGTGGTAGGTGAGGACCAGTGGCGTTCTGTCCTGGTGGCGGTTGGAGGGGCGGGGCACAAGGGCGGAGGAGCGGGAAGTGGAAGACATGCGGTGGAGGGCATCGTCGACTACGTCTGGCGGAAAATTGCGGTCCTTGAAGAAGGAGGCCATCTGGGTTGTACGGTTTTGGAACTGGTCCTCCTGGGAGCAGATGCGGCGGGGACGAAGGAATTGGGAATATCCCTGATCAGTCCTTGGTACATGGACAGGAAATGTTTAGAGAATATAGGCCAAACGCAAGCAAGTGGGACTTGTTCATTTTGGGAAACCTGGTCACTATGGATGATTTGAATGAAAAGGTCTGTTTCTGTGCTGTATGTCTCTGGCTCTATGACTTTATCTCTGCTAGTAAAAAGTATGGATCCATAAGTAAAGGTATCTGAATAGGCAGCTTGCTCAAAACCCATGGAAGATGTTTGAGGGTTAATGCCTTCCAGCTGGACATTGAGTTACTGAAAACTGTTCTATATTAGCGTAAAAGTGTGCCAACAAATACCATATCACATTAATAACCAATTGGCTTGAAATGGTTCTGAAAATCGTTCTCATTTCCCAAGTGAAACAGATGTGGATTTGAAATTCTTGGCTGCTGTACTTGTGGACAATGCTTTAGTTATAAACAACATTGAAACACATTTTTGAAGTATATTGTCTCTTTAATCTGTTAAAATTAATTTTGCGAAGTTTATCACAATATGGGTTTTCTGATATAAAGGATATGATAGCCCATAAATTGCTGTTAACATATTAGTAAGACTAACAATTTGTTTCATTGCAAATACTACACCAATGTCAGGCAGAGCAGATGTGTGGAAACTGAGAGGTTGTTGTCCAGCATACGGTTAGTCTGAAGAGAATGGCATCTTATTGTCTGGGTAACCATTATTATTGAGTGGCAGAAAGTGTCTATATTTGCTTGGTAGATATGGACTAAAATGATTCCAGGATTTTAGCCATAACCCTAACCCATTTCCATCTAAGTACTCATTTAATAATGCAAAGGTGGGATTATTCCCTGAAAACCACTCTGGCACTGAAAATTAACAACTAGAAATATGGAATTTCATTTTGTCATGCTCTGATTTGTTAGCAGAGATTTAAAAGATGTTCAATTTAACGCTTGTCTCACTCTTTTTCTTGTCTCTTAACTCAATGTTTTTGTCTGCTCAGTTCTCTTTCTGTATTTGATTTGCCATTGTATTGGCACAGTTCAATTCGCTAATTTAGTTTTAATTTAAGCCCTTGAGCTACTAATTTCACAATCTGATTTGTCAAGGAGACAATCCATTGTTTGCCATGTTCACTCAATCCTAGATGCCCAAAGTTTCCAGTATTACTCCATACTTCCAGTAACATGGAATGCAAAAAAATTGAAATGCCTAAATGTACAAGGACAAGCTCACTCACCTGCTCCAGTTACATCGGTAGCTCTTCTCTAATGCAATGCTTACATTCTTGTGCAACCCTGAATTATAGAAAAATCACACTTTAGAAATAGTGCTTAAAGTGTTGATGTAATTGCATTACAGCCAACACACTCTTTAAAAGTCTGCGCTTTAGAAAGTATGTCCCCAATTTGTCAATTGCATTATAGCAAATCCACATTATAGTAAAATGACCTGTTTAATACAACAGTGATTAATTATTTTATGGCTATTTATTAGTTGAATTATATGAATTATCATTTAGCTTCTTTATTTATTAACATTTATAAACATTTATTAACAGTAAATATTATGGATTAACCATTGTCTAAACAGCAATTCTCTCTGATAGACAGTTTTAGAGATCAAAGTATCTTAACAAAAATTGAACAATCAATGAAATATTATTGCTAAATTCAGATTGCACTCAGATTCCAAATCTATTTCTTTGAAATGTGTCAAAAGACACATAATACATTTGCACCAATGTAGTTGTTTCTGCTTCAAATTAAAGCTTAATTATCCTCCGAAAAAGTTTCCAGTCAGTAGAAAGAGGTGAACAGAGTTCTTGGAAACTAAACAAAAAATTCCCACTTGGTCACTGCTGAAATATTGCTGCCCAAGTCTTTCCACTCAGTCTTAATACTGACATAATGGAAGAAGCTAATTTTAGTAAACGTGAGCCTGTAGAATACATAAATGCAATTTCTCAAGATCTATATGGACCTACAGTACGTTTGGTTTACTTTTCTATAGAGGATGCATACAGTCACTTAGTGTATACTTGAACATTTCAAGGTTAGAAATGTTTTGAATTATTTTTTCTTTTTTTTAATATTGATTTTTTTTTCTCCTGCAGCAAATTTTGTTTATTGCTTAGCTTTTGAGCACCAGAACATGAATGGAATGTTTCTATGGGGGGGTGGATTAATTCAAATGTTCCTTCCAAAATCCAGAGGAACCCTGTTGTTCTTGAACATTCTCCAAAAAGCACAACAGGAAAATGGTCAAAGAAAAGCAGATGTGAAAACGATAATTTACAATCCAAATAGTTGTTTCATTCAGGAAACAACAAACCTAATTCAGCAAACCCCCTCTCCGCCTCCCCACCGATACCCCCCCGCTACCCCCACCCCCTATTCCACTAGCTGACAAGGCCAGTTTAAACAAATATAAAAGGAAAGTATTGCACAGGCTGGAATGTTGAAAGTTAAAGGAAGTGCTGAAAATACCAAACAGGTCTGGCACAATTTGTGGAGAGAGGCATAGAGTTAATGTTTCAAGGTCAGATAAACTTTCTTTCAAAATGCAAAATTAATATTGAGGTTTGTTCAGAATGCATCCCAGATACGTTATTTGATGATTGTATAAAATAAAAGGGCTTTTGTCTCACATTAGAGAAAGACAGTTGGTAGTGGTTTAAGCTGAGGATCATGTACATGATAAAGGGATGCATGCCACGAAGATCATTAGTTTCTAAACAAGATAGTCAAGCCTGCACCAACCATCCTGACAGGCTCCAGCACATGTATTTGTCAATGGGCAGTGGCTGGCTTCAGGCTGTCATTAAGCCAGCCATATCATCTGCTGCAATGTCAGATATGATCAACTTCCAATATAGTGATGTAATACACAGATGTATCAAACAGGTGCCTAATGCTTTGGACACCGTGACAAGTCCTTTCCCATCTTTACTGACTGAAAAAAGCAACAGGGGAAAGACAAAGCTGTCCCATGGCAGTCACTGCTATCTTACTCAAAGTAGAATAGGCACAAATTCCAACTCCATGACCATCCAGACAGCAAGTCCCTTCATTTCCTTTGCCTAATCATCCATACCGGGCTGTGATTCACCTAGTCTGGAAGAAGCTGTCATGTTTTTGACAACTTAATCATACTTTAAACAAAGTTGTCTTTGGGAATTTTTGGAAGCTTTTCAATCCAGAGGGGGTTTTGATGATTTTAATTAAATGCAGATTGCTATTGGGTGTAATGTCTACAGGCAGGCATTTTCTTTTGATTGCAAATGAACAATCACTGGACCAACACTTTTCAAGTATCACCAATCATAAAGTGAGTGAAACCAATAAGCAAACAGGAATTATAGGTTTGTTTCACTTTGATGTGAGGACAGAATTTGGACAAGTTTTATATATTCTCAAAAACCTAGAAAGAATATAGGTAAGAATATGAAAACAAGAACTAGAATCTTTCCAGCTGTTGATTAACATGGGCAATGGTGAGTCAGTCAAGGAAATATGTCAAAATTGACAGTAATGACATTTTTGATGTTCAGAATAAAAAATAGCCTGATTCTACAATCAGGTTTTAATGGTACGATGAGAATCTTGCTAGTTAGTGGCAAGAAGCCTATTTACATGTATCAGCATGCCCTCATGTTGCCTCATAGTCATGCATTTTCTTATCCTCCAATTTGCCTTTTGGAAAGTCGACAGAGACAATTCCTAACATGGAAATCAAAGCAGATACTGAATGGCACCAGCTTGCCGCCTGTTCCTTTGAGCCTCCATCTGGACCAGTCAAAATCTCAGGGGCATGCTCCACGGGCAGCCACTGCCCGCATCCATAGAGTTTGGCATTGGTCATTTACCAGTATCATCATGGCATATCTCTGACCCAATTACAATGCAGTTCACCACTTCAATGCTGCACTTTTGAGCACACCAATACCTTTTATCAGAAGACTGCTGTCAGGATACCTCGGGTGCAGGGTCAGGCACCTAGTCTATGGATTGGACCAAGGTACCGTCTCAGTTCCTCTCTTAGCGCTCACTCACTTTGTACCTACTTGGTTACTCACAACATTTCTGCTTTGCATTGCCTTTTTATGATATGCCCTCTCAGTTAAACCTTAAAGGCTCACACACCTTCTGTCTTGCCTTATTGCTTAGCACAGACACAAGCCAAGCAGCTTGTCGTGGTTGTCAGCAGTGTTCCGTCAAGTGGGGGGTGAACATGTTGCTGCACACACTGTGTTGTGTCAGTGTGCCACCTGCAGGTTGCATCAGCAACGGATGTGGCAAATACAATGCACGTACGTTAACAAAATAGCTACGTCTCAGCTTCTAAGGGAGTAATGTTTCAGCGAGTCTAGGGAAACAGTCTTCAGTCAGGAGGGTCCTGATACAGTAAGGCAAGTGCTTCACTTGATGTTAGTCTTAAGCTTAGTCAGGGACAACCGGCTGTTTGGAGTGGCGAGAGTCAGAGGATTCACAAGAAGTCAACTGGGGAGTTACACAGAGATCAGTCAGGGCTTGATTTACCCATTAGTTGTAGTTTCCTGTCCAAGGTGGTCAGGGGTAGATGACTGACAGTTCCAAGGGTCAGGTCAACAGAAATTACCAGTGGCGCTGCTGTTGTGGGGAAACTCGGAAATCAATTCTGGTGATTGGAGGCCACATGCTGAGATGGAGAGGTGACAATAAGAGTGAAGCAGGTGAGAGGATGGTATATTAGAGGCTATTAGTAGACGCAGCTATCCTGGCCTTGACAGGGGCTCAGTGTGACATGATAATTGAGGTGACTAAGCTTTAGGGCCAGGGCCAGGAGATAAAATTGTAGAGGGTATGTGGCAATATGTGGAAGCTCAGTACTATTCAGTCCATCATTAGGTCAGAACTGGGAATGTATGGCTGATGATTACACAATGTTCACAATAGCTACACACTTCAGATCCTGAATCCATTCTTGTCCAAATGCAGCAAAAGAGAACAAGATGCAGGTTTGGTCTGATAAGCTGCAAAGACACAATAGTGCAAGGTAATGTCCATCGTCAACAGGAGAGAATCTAACCATTACCCTTGATGTTCAGTATCATTTTCATTGCAGTAGCTTCAACTTTGAATGTCCTGAAGGTTTTCATTAATCAGCAACTGAACTGGACAAGCTATATAAATGCAATGGCTATAAGAGCATATCTGAAACTATGAATTTGCAGCAAGCAATTCCTCAATGTCCATTCACTTTTTATAAGGCTCAAGTCAGGAATGTGATGGAATACTCTCTGCTTGCTTGAATTACTGTAGTTTCTACAACAACCAGTGAACTTGGTATCATTCAGGACAAAGCAACCCATTTTATTTGCATCCCATTAACATTTACTCCTATCACCACCAAAGCTCAGTGGTAGAAAGTGTGAACCATCTACAAAAATGCGCTGTAACAATTTCCCAAAGCTCTTTCAACATAACAGCCTAAACCCAAGACCTCTAGCAATTGGCATGATAGGCATAGCAGATACATAGGAATACCACCACCTGAAATTTTCCCTTCATGTCAACACACTTGACTTGTGACTTTATGAATTTTGCCTCATTGTTACTGAATAAAAATCACAGAATTATCTAGCATTAATGGTGTATTTACATCATGACTGTGGCAGTTTTAGATGACAACTCATTACCATTATCTGCAGGTCAATCAGGGATAGGTAATTAATGCCTATCTAATCAGTGATACCTACATCCTGGGAATGAAAAGAAAATGCTCCTGTGTTGGGCAGATAATGATATAAAAGGAACAGATATTTTCATGTACATTACACATTTTCCATTGAATCTTGCATTATATTATAATGACTATGTCAGTGTTTGTAAAATTTTGTGAATATATCTTTGTCTGTGGGACAGGGGTGAGACGGTGATTGTTAGTGAGAAATGTAACCAGACATACAAACAGAGTAATGTTTGCCTTATGTCTCACTCCTTGCCTCCTCCTTATCATATTTGACCCTCTCTAATGCAGTGTAATGCAGGGAAAAGGTAGGAGATTGGCGTTATATAATAGAGCTGATGCGGACATGATTGGCCAAATGGCCACCTTCTGCATTGTAATAATTCTGCAATTCTGCTGCCTGCCATGCAAGCATAGAAATGATTATCAAACGTTTAACTCAATAGATGTGTCTCCATTTTTTTCAGTAAAGAACTGTACATTGTGCAGCTTAGCTGTCTTACAGTATTTTTATGCGTATAAGGATTTGAAGGTACGAGGTGCCAAGGCTTTAGATTGCAACTGGAATGCATTAGGTGCTGAGATAGTGATCTTTATGGTCAGCAATAGAACAGCTGTGGGATTGTGTGAGGGGATTGGAACATTTAGCAGTAAATATGTCACAGATGAGACATTCTGGCAAACATAATTTGTGATGTGCTTTATAATTTGGATAAAGTGTCTCTATTCTATTGTACTATTTTCTACTACATCTGGTCTCGAGTCAGAGCTGCTGACACAATACTGAATCAGGCCATCACCTCTTTGTGCTTGTCTCTTGAGCAGTGCCTCCACTTCACTAGCCTTCAAGCAGACGCTGCGATGGTCCATCCCGTATCCACTGGCTTTTCTCACTCCACATTTATTTTAATTGCTGCTAGGGGCTGGCCTTTTAGGCACCAATAGGGGATGAGCACAAAGGCTGGAGAGGGTGAAATTCAACACTGCCAATTAATGTGCCAGTGTCTCTGCCAAAGAACCTTCCAAGGAACAAAAGAGTAAAATGACTGGTCCAAGTAAGACTTTGTATTGCAAACCGTAAAATAGAATTCCAGTTTAGACCAGTACAAGTCATTTCTGCATTTTACTGGTATTTCCTCATGCCCTTTGAAAGTTGTTAGACAAGCAATGGGATGGGCAGGGCTACCTACACATAAGCTGTGGGTAGTCAGTTAAAACTCTTAAAGTCTATTTAAGGCTTGTTGTCAGAGCTTGGCCAGTATTTGCCAGTCAGGCTCCAGGCCACTGGCTGTTAGGGAACAGCCCAGCTATCTGAGGACAGTCTCCTGGAAGAAGCAAAGGGATCCAGCACTCCAGGAAGGGTTGGACGCCCTTGCCACTTACCCGGGATTAGCTAAAACCACCCTATAAAGGTATCATTCCCCAATCTCCTGATTTTGCCATCATAGTGGCCTTCCTGTTCAGGGCATTTATTTTATATTGAACTTAATAGAGAAGGGCACCTCCACCTTGGAGTGGCCTCGCCTCCCTCATAGTTGGACAAGGTGGGTTTTGCTTCCTCAGGTTTCTGGGATTCATTTAATGGCATTTCAGCTTCAAGATCACATCACAGTAACCAAATTGCCCTCAGACTATCAGTCAGTCAGTTTGGGAAAACCCACAGCTGGATGTGTGCCTGTTTCCCACACAGTGCTGTCTTCTGATTCCCAAATTGGGATCCTGAAGCTTACAGAGAAATTCTGTCCTGGTTTAGCTCAAATTCATTCCCATCCCATGGGATAGCTGAAGTACAATTTTAACAAAATTATATACTCCCTTATATTCTCTATGCCTCAGAACCCGAATCTCTGGATTTGAGAACCAATTGGATTTGATAATTCACAGAAAGTGTTAACATGATTGAAACATGCTGATTCTAAACCTGGAAACCCATCCAATATCTCTCTAGCAAGTGGTAAAAGCAGGAGGGTTTTCTGGCCAGTCATGCTTGACGTAAGTGGTGTTCCTCAAGCTTTAGCCTCTGGTGACCTGTTCTAGGGAAATAAATTGAAATGGAAGCATACTTAAGTATGTGTTTTTGCTACATGGTACGTTACCAAACATGAGGAAATTCTAACACCACGTCTATGTTTGTGGTTGCAGGTCTCACATCATTTCATCTGTTTGTTAAATTCATCTTCATTCCACAAACAGATAGACAACTGTGCTTAAGATTTAAAATTAGGTGAAAATTGGACTTAAATGTATTATAATGAACTGCATCAATCCTACCAAATGGAACAAAAGATCAAAGCGCTTCATGAAAGTAGTAGGTCTGTAGCAAGGAACTTTTAAAGGAGAGATCATGTAACAATTAAGTTTACTTGCCGCAAAATGTTTCATCAAAATTGGGCTAGATATCACTAAATGATTGAATATCTGATTGATAGCATGGAAGAATAACAAGAACTTATAATTCTAATAAAAGCATCGAAATGATAAAGCACAGACAATAGACACTGAAAGTGTCTAAGGTAAACTGATAATGTAGTACTAACTAAATCTCATTGGAGAAACGTAATACAAATACAAGATCTCAGTCTCAGCTGGTCTGGCAGCATCTTTGGAGAGACATCAGAGTTAACGTTTCGGGTCGAGTGGCCCTTCCTCAGAACAAGAGGATCTTTCCTCAGAACAGATCTGAGGAACGGTCGCTCAAGCTGAAACATTAACTCTGATTTTGCCCCACAAATGCTGCCAGACCTGCTGAGCTTTTCCAGCAGTTTCTGATTTACAGCATTTGCAATTTTTTCTGTTTTCGTTTTGAATCTATCTAATGGGTTGACATTTCTGCTGAATCAATTGTACATCTACTGTCTTAATTTTAACTTTGCTGAAATGGGAAAAGATTAGGTTGGTTATGGGTTGTACAGACTAATTAATTTGTGATCCATTATCTGGAAAACAAAATTGTTTCTGTTGTTAAGTTGCCAGGTGGCCTTATTATGAATACCTAGCTGAGATGCAGGATTGACTAAGCTCAGCAGTGTTACAAAGATTGAAGGTGATTGGTTGCAATAACTTTGACTTAAAGGGCAACATCGATTATCTGAATGACACTACGGAGGGGTATTTTGTTCAGAAATTAAATGTTCAGATAATACAGTTTACCCAAGCACCGGGACCTTGCAATTTGTTCAGAAAATCTGAAATTTGGATAATCGGGGTTGCCCTGAATTGGGTTCTGTACTATCTCATAGTAACTTCTCTTTTTATTCATTGTAGAAAGCCTGCGCATTTATTTACACAAGAATATAACAGGATAAAAACTGTTTTAAATTGATATTATGAATAGCTGTGGTTGGCTGACAATTTTAAATTGTAAGATGAGCACTTTTTTGCAAGTATCTTTTGAAGCCCTTGCTTATGTTATCTGTTTTAGGATTTTTCCAAAGACTTGCAGCTTGCTAACAGTATATTGGTTCTGCACAAAGAGGATAGTGGAAATTGCATTGACTGTACAGTAAGAGCAAGCTGTAATGGACGATGCATGGAAAATATAGAGGTAGAAACGGAGAAATTGGCATTGAGGATGGAGGGTGGAGCTCAGTGGTGAAGATGTGAGGACTTTATAGTCAAAAGACTATTAGAAATAGGGTAGGAATAGGCCATTCAGCCCTTCAAATCCACTCTACTATTCAATTAGTTAGTGGTTGATCTTCTACTTCAACACTATTTTCCTACATTATTCTTCTATCTGTTCATGTTTCTAACAAGAGAAACTTGTGATCTCATTCTTGACTATGCACAACAAGTGAATTTTTATAGCCCCCTGGGACAGAGAATACCAAAGATTGACCACTTTCTGTGTGATAAGATATCTCCCAATCTCACTCTTAAATGGCATGCACCTTATTCTGAGACTCTTTTCTTAGCTTGGTTTTAGATCCCCCATTCAGGTGAAGCATCGTTTCTGCATCTATCTTTTTGAGCCTTGTAAGAAATTTGTAAGGTTGAATGAGATCAGCTCTCATTTTTCTAAACTCCTGGATAAAGGTCCACTCTCTTTAACCTTTTTGTTTGTTGGACAAGCTTTCTATCCCAGGAATTAGAATGAGAAAAACCTTCATTGCCCTCCCCAGCAGCGGAGTTATTTTTATTATGGTAAGGAGAACAAAATTGCACATAATACTCAAGACATGAGCACACAAAGGTTCTGTAGATTTCAATTATGATTACAACTGGCTGATGTCCCAGTAAATGGAGGCAATCCCCAAGTCCACTGACCTTACCATCCCCTTGTCTCCATTATCAACTCAGGTCTATATCAGGAGATGGCAGGTTAGAATCCATCCCATCCCAATTTCCCTTGACATGAAAATAGAGTGGGAATAGGCCTTAATGAATATGTGCAGTCAGGAACTTTCCTGACCCATGATTTCTGATTTCTTGACAGAAATCTGGTCCAGGACCTTTCTGATCTGTGTATTTCAAGTTGACATCAGCTGCACACATGCTGTCACTGTAATCTACTTCCAAATGGCAAAACTTGTGACGAATGGTGCATGCATTTCAGTCCCTCAACACACCCATAGCATCGAAACCAATGGCCGTGCCCATTTCACAGCCATAGTTTCCAGCCTTGGAGACACATTTTTATTAATGTATATTCTGCTACAATACTGAAAATCTAAAAAGAAATCAATGCAAATAGAGTTGTCAGCATCCAAAATGTGAAAAGGCCATTTCATATGCATTCTAAAAATGCATCAAAAACACTAAGCTGATTTTCTTTTCTGATAGATCTCTGGACTATTTCCTACAAACTCAATGAAATGCAATGATTTAATAAAATATATAGCCCCTAAAAGATAAGGGATACTCTGCATGACCAACGTATAAAGGAAAAATAGAGAGAGGATGGTTAATAGTCACTACAACTTTTTACATTCTGTTATGGACTAGGCCAGACCACGCAAAACATTCTTAAGCAGGTAGCCCAGACCATAACTTTGCAATTTGTTTCGGTAGGTGTATAGTGAAAATTACCTGGAGTATGTAGGTTTGGTTGACTACCAGGTTTTAAAACAGACAAAAATTCTGTTCTTGAAACACAAAGAACAGAATAAAGAATCCCTACAGAACTCAGTCTATCCAAACTAGACTTAATAACGCTGTTCTGAATATACACAACAGATCCAATAAGCAACCCTCCTTGAAAAACAGGAGAAATGAAACAAATGCTTACAGGTTGAAGTTAGAAGGACAGAAGGAGAGAGAGAGTTTACCTACCTGTTTCCACACAGCTGAACTCCTAAGTAGTTCTGGACTGAACTTCTCAGCTAAAGAGCTGACCATTCCCCTTTCATTGTACAGGTCACTTAGAGTCATAGAGATGTACAGCATGGAAACAGAGCCTTCGGTCCAACTTGTCCATGCCGACCAGATATCCCAACTCAATCTAATCCCACCTGCCAGCACCCGGTCCATATCCCTCCAAACCCTTCCTATTCATATACCCGTCCAAATTCCTTTTAAATGTCGCAATTGTACCAGCCTCCACCACATCCTCTGGCAACTCATTTCATACATGTACCACCCTCTGTGTGAAATATTTGCCTCTTAAGTCTCTTTTATATCTTTCCCCTCTCACCCTAAACCAATGCCCTCTTGATCCGGAGTCCCTGACCCCAGGGAAAAGACTTTGTCTATTTATCTTATCTATGCCCCTCATAATTTTGTAAACCTCTATAAAGTCACCCATCAGCCTCCAACGCTCCAGGGAAAACAGCCCCAGCCTGTTCAGCCTCTCCCTATAGATCAAATTCTCCAACCCTGGCAACATCCTTGCAAATCTTTTCTGAACCCTTTCAGGTTTCACAACATCTTTACGAGAGGAAGGAGACCAGAATTGCACGCAATATTCCAACAGTTGCCTAACCAATGTCCTGTACAGCCGCAACATGACCTCCCAACTCCTGTACTCAATACTCTGACCAATAAAGGAAAGCACACCAAACGCCTACTTCACTATCCTATCTACCTGCGACTCCACTTTCAAGGAGCTGTGAACCTGCACTCCAAGGTCTCTTTGTACAGCAATACTCCCGAGGACCTTACCATTAAGTGTATAAGTCCTGCTGAGATTTGCTTTCTCAAAATGCAGCACCTCGCATTTATCTGAATTAAACTCCATCTGCCACTTCTCAGCCCATTGGCCCATCTGATCCAGATTCTGTTGTAATCTGAGGTAACCTTCTTCGCTGTCCACTACACCTCCAATTTTGGTGTCATCTGCAAACTTACTAACTGTACCTCTTATGCTTGCATCCAAATCATTTATATAAATGATAAAAAAGTAGAGGACCTAGCACCCACCCTAGGGGCACTCCACTGGTCACAGATTTCCAGTCTGAAAAACAACCCTCCACCACCACCCTCTGTCTTCTACCTTTGAGCCAGTTCTGTATCCAAATGGCTAGTTCTTCCTGTATTCCATGAGATCTAACCTTGCTAACCAGTCTCCCACTTCTAAAACATGGCCACTTTGGCCGGAAGTCTCATCTGTTAACATATAAACAAAAGGCCTCTCAAATCCTTTTTCTTCTCTGTACCAAACTAGTCACCTCAGAGCTGGGAGCTGTATCTGACCCCTCTGAAAAAGAACAAGGACACAGTATCCTTGAGAAAAGGAACAGCTTTTAGAAAAAAGGGACCAGCTTTGTGACAATTCACTGATAAATATTTTTTAATCAACTTGTTCAGAGGTGTTATTACCAGCCAATGGAGTAGGTAGGACTTGAATCTGGGCCTCCTGGATTGGAGTTAGAGACTTCACCACAGCAACATAAATTAATGAAACCACCCCTGGTGTCTGTGTATCTTACAAAAAAAGAAATATAACACAGTTTTATTTGTTTAGCTGCTTGTTAAAACATTGTGTGGCATTATTTAAAGAGGAACAGACAGTTCTTCCGATGCTGTAGCCGGAATCATTCCATGAAAACAGTAACATCAGCAGGTTAACTGATCCGACTGTACATTATACGGCAGCAACTATTCATTATATAACAAAAGTTAACTCGATAGTCACTGCATGTGGAAGTGCTTTGAGACATTTTTCAAAAGCATGATGGGAGATTACAAGATGCATAGCTGTTTTTTCTGTTCAATTCAATGATTTGCAATGTGCCTTTTAGGTTTCACATTTGAAATAATAACAGATTTTTAAAACACATTCATAGACCCTTGGAATTTTTTGAACATAACTGACAGAATGTGCCTCAGGCTTCAGCTCAGTGAATAATTCCCACAAGAAAACTTTCCATCAGTACAAAATTACATTTGTACTCTATTCATTTCTACTTTGTTACACGTTGGCCTAAAGGGATGGCTTGCTACACTTGAATATTTACTGACGTACTGGGCCTGTCACAACACTAGCTGCAGATTAATCAGATTACAGACAGCCTGCTAACAGATGCCAATCTAAAACGGATTAGCACCTTACCTGCTTCAAATCAAAATGCTGCACGTCTTGGAACACGTTACATTTCAAATGAAAACAACTTCATTTTCAAATCAAATCACCCTCTGTGGCAAACAAAGTATAGTGCAAAGGATTTGAACATTTCAATATCAGAAATTAAAGTAAAACAAATGTTTTACTATTACTCTTAAAATTAAAGATTTGTTAGACTGTTGCAAGGTTTTAGTACCCATGTGCTATTTGAAAACAATTGCAAACCCAAAAACTCTTTGGTCAGATTCTCTGCAGAGTTAGGCTCAGAATTAAGTATGATATTAATTAAAATGATTCTGAAGCTTTCTTGACATCCGATCAATGCTTTCCCATTGTGCTCCACTTTAAATTATCATTGTTGACAGTTCCTTTTCGCTCTATTTCTCCTCATGATAATTGCATACAGGGTATTTATATAGGGAGTACCATACTTCCTCCTGAGAAACCCCTTATTGTGGGGTAGTGTTGACTCAAATTCTCAGTGGTTTGATGCTGTCAAAAGTAGTGAGAGGCAAGTCTGCACTTGCAATTATGGAATGGCAAACATAATGCAGGAAGTCTTTCGCAGCTGCAGATTTTGCAAATTTAATATTGTAGACTCTTAAGACTCTGAAACTCCTTACCGTCTGTATTAACTAATCTTAACAACAATTGCATCTTAGCATTCTCAGTGTAACATATCTTGAATGCACTATTAATGGAACAGGAAATTGGCACTGTCATAGCCCCTTATTATCATATTTATATGGCGCCATCAGTACTTGGCAGACAGATAGCAGGAAGGGCCAAAAGGTGTGAGGGCAATTGAGCAAATGATTTCATGGCAAAAACAGATTCATCCTGATTTTTCTGCTACAGTTATTTTCTTGCTCTGTTTATACATTACTAACAGATGATAAAAATATTCATCCTTTTAGTTTGGTGTTTCGACATATTATATTTCATCCTGCTGTGAATTGGGCTTTAAATCAGGACACAGTGATACAATATGATACCAAAATCTATCTGTATGCCATTGTTTAATAAGCAATGTGTTCACATTCCATGAAAAACTTTAACATGACCATTCACCTTAGGGAGCATCATAAAATGCATATACCTTTTTATGATGTGAAGGCTGTTTCTGCCCAACCATGCTCATGTTCTCCTATTTAGGGGAACCGATTGCAACCTCGTAGGCTGATTTGCAATGGATACTGCTGCATTTGCTCCTTTTTTTATTCATTTACCGGAGTAGGTGACACTGGTTGAGCCAGTATTTATTCCTTATCCTTAGTTGCCCTTAAGGCGGTAGTAAGTTCTCATCTTGAACCACTTGGTGTAGATAGGTCCATAATGCCATTAAAGAGGGAATTGCAGGATCTTGACCCAGCAACATTGAAGGAATGGGGATATATTTCTAAGTCAGGATGGTGAGTGGCCTAGAAGGAAACCTGAAGATGGTGGTCTTCCTGCATATCTGCAGCCCTTGATCTTTGAAATGGTAGTAGTCACGTGTTGGAGGGTGCTGTGTAAGACTTGGTGAATTTATGCAATATATCTTGTAGATGTTACAGATAAGCACTACTGAGCATCTGTGGTGGCGTGACCGAATGCTTGTGGACGTGATGCCAAATCAAGTAGGTTGCGTTGTGCTGGTTAGTGTAAAGATTTTTGAGTGCTGTTGGAGTTCCACATGCAAATAGAGTGTATGCCATCACAATCTGGACTTGTATGTTGTAGATGGTGGTCAGGCTTTGCTGAGTTAGGAGGTGAATTACGCATTGTCGTATTCCTTGACCAAGCAGTAAGCAATTTGATGTCACCCTTGAATTATTATCATTCAATTTTAACAGTGTTCCAGGTGAAAGCATTTTGTGCTCGCTGTTCCTGATTAGTGCTTGTTATTTATTTATAAGGAACAAGAAGTTCAGATTGTCACCATAGAGAATAATGAAGTTGCAACTTATGCAATTATCTTAATGAATTTCTGATTGACCTTTCCAATAATGTATGTATTAGGATGAATTATGACAGCGCAGGGAAACGGACAACTGTATTGTATACACATGGGAACTGCAAGCATTCTTTGCAGCCTATACAATCCAGGCACCTAGGAATCCTGAGTTTTAGTCTACCAAAGGATGCTTCTTCAAGACATTGTTTCAGTTGTTGGTAAAAAGTCTTTGAGCTGGGAAACACCCAGAGAAATGCATCCCAATATAAGTGCTTGTATGTGCTACTGCAAAATCTCCACAGTGTTGTTCCCTTATGCTCTGCAATTCAATGCCTTCCGAGTTTTGAGGTGCATTTGAGCTTGAAGTAGAAGTACCTTGTGAATAAATGAATTTATCCACTTTGGTAGGAAGAATCAACAAAATGCAGTTTAATATTTAAATGGAATAAAACTGAAAAGCTCTGAGGTACAGAGGGATCTGGATAAATGAATCAGAAAAAATTGAAATGGAGTCACAATGAGGGATTAGGAAAGCAAATGGAATGTCGGCATTTATTGCAATCAGAAATTAAATACATTAGTAGGCAAGTGTTACTGTAACAGTGTGGGTTGCTCTGCATCTGGATGACTGCATAGAATTTTGGTCTCTTTACTTAAGAACAGCCATATTTGCATTAGAAGCCATTCAGAGAAGCTCACTTGGCTGATTCCTGGAAAGTTGACTCGATTTACACTGGATCCATTGGAGTTTACTAAAATGACAAGAGAACCTATTGAAACATGCAAAATCTTCAGAGAATTTGACAGGCTGGATGCTGAGAAGATGTTTCCCATTTGAGGAGGCTGGGGGTTTGACTGGAAATTGGTACACAGCTTAAAACGTAGGAGTCTCCTATTAACAATAGAAATGATAAGATGTTTCCCTCGTTACTCATTAGACTATGAAATTATGTTTTCCCTTGAGTGCATGGAAAATAAATGATTAAATTTTTTCAAGGAAAAGTTAGATGGATTTTTAAACTACAAGGAAGTCAAATACTTTCGGAGACAGAGCAGAAAGTGGAGCTGAAACCAGAACCAGATCTACCCATGATTTTACTGAATGGTGCATCAGACATGAGGGGCCAAAGGCCGATTCCTGCTCCAAATTCTTGAGTGGTTGTCTACACCCCCAGTAAAGATGCTTACTGTGACAAATGATATTAGATAAAGAAGCAGGTGGGAAGTCTAATGTTATGTCACCCATTGCAATGGAAAGGAAAGGTGAAGTAAAGCTTGAGTTTAAGCTAAGATGACTGGTGTACATTATGTTCCAAATCAGGTTGTTTTTTTCAGCACTATAGCTAACAGTACATAGCTGTCAATGCCAAATAATAGAAATATATTATTCCTCCTCTGTCACTACTTTTGTCGTGGGATTTCAATGCTGTGAGTGTCACTTGGTGGCCTAAACTATCAGCTGTGGCTCAGTTGGTAGCATCTTACCTCTGAGCCATGATGCTTGTGATACTCTCACTCCAGAGCTGAGCTTAACAATCTTGGCTGAGATTCCAGTGCAGTGTTGTGCACTGTTGGAAATGCTGTCTTTCAGATACTAAACCAAGCCTCCATTTTGACATTCTGATGGACATTAATCCCAAGATTACTTCACGTAACAGTGTTCTGACCAATATTTATCCCTCATCAAACGGCACTCGAATAGATTATTTGGTAATTAATCTAACTACAATTTATGGGGACTTGTCATACAAAAATTGGCTGTTGTTTTCAATGTTACAGCAATGACAAAATCTTGTAGGCATTCTATAAGCTGTCAAGTGTTTTGGGAGGTTCTGAGCTTGAGAGCACTGTACATGTCTGTTTCCCACTTCTACCAGAGCTGTCAGGCATTGCAGATCAACCAAGACAACAGGAACCCAACAAATGCAGCCAAACTGGAAATAAAACACTGGCAGCCATTTTGTATAACACAGCATTGTATCATTAATCTGCTATAGGCCTTAAATATTGAACTGCAGCCTCTTGAAACACCTTACATTTGTCTTAAATCATCTTAAGATGTGTATGTGTGACTATGAGGACATTGAGGGAATGTTAATCGTGGTATTTCCAAATCACATGAGTAAAATTGGTATTCTGCTGTGAATATATGGAAATATTCGAACAGCCAATCTCTAAGATTTATGAGTATGTTTGTGTTCTGAGTGAAAGACAGAAACAAGGGATGTTATGTTTGGCAGTAATGTAAGAAAATGTGCTAAAGAGACAGACAGACTGCGGTTTATTATTGGGATTGTGAATGCTCAAGCAGACAGCCTTATGCATGTCATTTTTATGAAACTAAATTGCAGGGCACAAGGAATTGAAAACATGACTAAATTTTAAACATGTGATTAAACAAATAGGCCGTGCCACCATTCTGTATTTTTTTAACCGAAAGCACTGATTTGACAAATGTAAAAAATGTTGAGAGTGCATCCACCCTGCACAAAGAGTCGGCAAGTCCACATCAGTAATATTTAGCACTGCCTCCTCATTTTCCTAAGCACATCCCTTCCCATGGAAAATAAATCTGGGAATCAATGGTCCATTTCTCTCCATCTGCTGCTGCTATCTGATTTATACATTAATACCTACAGCTTCTGCTGATGTCCCAGTTGACCTCCTCCGAGTTCTTCAGTTCATCGAAAATTCTACTGCTTATCTCCTATCCAAAACCAAATCAAATTCATCTGTCTCAACCATTTCTATACACCAAGCTGCTAATCCCCCAATGTGATCCATCTAACATTCCCATCTTTACACGTAAAATTCAACAAACCATGGGCATTTCCCCACTATGTTGCCATTTCACATCAATGTGAGGAGGAGGTGAGGCTTGGAATATATGGCTAGTGGGTGAGGAGACAATTGATTACAATGGTATTCTTGGTTTGAAATGTACTCTGAAAGGGGATTTTGAAACATGGGATTCAAAATTTAAAAGAAAAGTACAGTAAATGTTAGATATCTGAAATATAAAAACAGAACCAACTGGACAAGTTCAGCAGGTATGGCAGCATGTATGGAGAGAGTTAATGTTTTGCATCCCGTACAATTTCTTCAAATAGAATTTGTTTGCGGAAGTCTGTCAAGGGGAGTTGCAGATCAGGTAGGCTTTGGGTGCTTAGAGATTGGCAATCTTTGAAATAGGAAGTTTAACTAGAAAGTAGTTAGAAATAGGAAGATTGACCAATGGTGTGAAGGATTGGAAAATTGTTCATTTTTATTTCAATGGGAATTACTATGCAAGGGGAGATTTTTCCTGATGAATGTAATTGAGTTTTTGTACTACATTACTAAGAAAAACAACCAGCAGTGCAATGAACCATGTGACCCCAATTTTCTGCTGTCATTTTATTTGAATAATTATTCATAACTTTCCTGACAGCTTTTCCCACGTGCGGAGTAAACTTAATGGGCTGGGTGGAATATCTGTGCTGCAGACTCACATTAAAGGGATGTGCATAGTTAAAGGTACTTTTTTTTTCACATGAACAAATATTGTTTCAAGCTTTATTGACCTTCAGATTAATATCAGATCATTGTTAGTTTCTCCCAAGTATGGGGGATGGAAGACATATCAGAAATAAATGAAATGTTAAGGGATTCAATGTGGAAATACAGGAGAGATTCTGTGGGCAATGATATGGCGGACCCCTGTCTAATGATTGATCCTATGAGCTACTGGCAATTACAAATGAGTAGATTGTGTGGAGGTTGGTCCTAGTTATCACTCCAAGACATGCTCCTCTAATGTAATAGGTCACGACTCCTGGCAATGGACAATGTGACTCAATGCTAACAGAATGGGGTCAAAGTAGGAACAGTGGCCACAATCGGTGATAAGAGGGAAGATTGCACTTGATCAGAATTGCATTAGATTGTAGAACTGAATTGCTTGCTCAGGTTCCCACCCAAACTCTTTTGCTCATCTCTCAACATTAAATCTTTCATAAACTATTGTAATTAGATGCATTTTGGTTGCAAATGTACAAATTAGGTGCAGGGGTGGGCCATTCAACTTATTCAACCTGCTCTGCCATTCAATAAGACAGTGGCTGATTGGGTTTAACCTCAAATCCACATTCCCACCTATCACTGATAACCTATCACCCCATTGCTTAACAATAAATGATTTACCTCTACCTTTAAAAAATTTCCAAGCACTCTTCTTCCACCGCCTTTCAGAAAGAGAGCTCCAAAAACTCAAAACTTATCTAATCTCTGTTTTAAACCGGTGACTTCCGATTTTTAAACAGTGACCACTAGTTCTGCATTATCTTTAAAGAGGAAACATCCTTCCCCCCCATCGACTGTCAAGACCACTCAGGGTCTTACATGTTTCAGTCAAGACACATCTTACTCTTCTAAATTCCAGTAGGTACAAGTTTAGCCTGTCCCACACTTACCCATCAGACAACCCTGTCATTCCAGGTATTAATCTGGTTAAAAACAAGCAAAAACATAAGTTACCAGAGAAACTCAACAGGTCTGGCAATATCCACAGAGAGAAAATGGAGTCCTTTTAGGCTATTCAATTTTCAGTTTATTAATCTTGTCCCACCCTTTCATAATTTTAAGCAATCCTTTATATCACCCCATGACCTGTCAAATTTTCAAATCTAATTGCTTTTTGTGCACTTTCTTTGCAGCTGTAACTTTGTATTCCTGGCTCTGTTCAATCATGCTATGAACCCTATATTCTGATCTGCATGCAAAACAAAGCATTTCACTGTACTTAGGTGCATGTGGCAATAATAAATCAAATCAAATCAGTATAGTTCATTGTAAAAGATCCAAATTATTCGCATTTATATTTCTTTATCATCTAAAGTATGTGTTGTAACTTCTCTTAAGCCTTCTTATTGTGTTGAGTCCAGTGATGCATACAGAGAAACCTCAATTATTTGGCATTTAATTATCCAAATATTGGATTATTTGGCAGGATTGCAAGGTCCTGATGCTTGGCATCCGGTAACATCTGGCATTCAATTATCCGGCATTCGATTAACCGAACAAAATACTCCCCGCCCATCTCCTTGAGATAATCGAGATGCCTCTCTACTTGTTTTAGAGTAATATGAGACATATCTTTAGTAAGTTAAATAAGCTAATGGAAGACAAAACAGCAGTGGTCAATGGGATACACCTTAGAACCCTAAGGGAAGTTATAGAAGGAATTTCTTTAGCCTCAGACATTATATTTCATGGCATCACAATCACATTAAATGTCATCTATGGCTTAGGTTAGTGCTATTTCATTGCTAGCAAAAAGCATGGAAATTGGATAAATTGATAAAAGAATTTGTGAGTTTTAAAGGCAATTATCTGGAGGGCAATGAGATGTAAACGAGTTCATTGTTTTGCTGACTTTGTTCCGTAGTCTCAAATACAAACAAGTACTTTAATTTACTCCTAAAAACTGAACAGTTAGTTCTATTTAATGACCAATATTCTCACAGGAGAAGTATTTTCAATCAGACCTGGCATTACATGCTGTACTTATGTTTCCATGCTGTGACTGATAAAGAACAGTGGGAAGGATGGCAATCCATGTACATTAATTGGGAGAAGCCGGTGTTGGACTGGGATGTACAAAGTTAAAAATCACACAGCACCAGGTTATAGTCTAACAGGTTTATTTGGAAGCTGTTGAAGCACTGCCACCCGATGAAGGAACAGCACTCCAAATGCTAGTGCTTCCAATTAAATGAGTTGGAGTATAACCTAGTGTTGTGTGATTTTTAACCATGTACATTAAAACAGACAAGTTGTTGACATTATCTAAGCAAAAACTCAACTCTTCAATTTTGAGATACCATTGGGCATTCTCAGAGCATATTTCTTTGGAAATGCAACAAAAGGGTAAATGTTAAAGAGGTTTGAGAACTGGTGCAGCAGGTTCAGAAGGGAAGCCAAAGTTCCATAGCTAAATGACACAGAAGATTGGCTGCATATTCAAAAGTTTAGCCTTTGACTACATTATCCACAGTTCTACAGTTCTTTCTTTCTGTAGCCATTCTGTTAGAAAAAAACACACTCATGAATTAAAATGAATAATTATCTGTAAAAATTTGGGGTACTTACAATGCCTCAGTCTGACTCAGCCACCAACTTTTGCACTCCGAGAGGAATTGAACGAGGAGAGAGGGCTAAGGATAGTCTTCCCTCATCCCAATCAGCAAGCAGAGCAGGCCTTCAACAAGAAGTACAAAACCACTCAGAACATCACTGAGCATGGAACAGCCCTTCACAAAGAATGGTTCTGATGTCTTAACTATTCCCTGTGGTTATTCTAATCTATCCCACATAGAGTTCCCAGATTTGTGGTGTCAGTTGAGGACTCAGCCATTACCAACAGGAATCTGGAGGCCACCCCGGTAGAAGAAGTGAAGGAGGAAGAAGAGAAGGAAGCAGGGCAGAATCCAGGAAGTGACAGCCTGGTTACCCCAGAAACCGAAAGGGCTATTCAAAGCTGGATTATGAGGTTCCGCCATCAACCGAGACAATATCTTCAGATCAATATAGGACCTGCACACTGTACTGGGTTATGACTAGACCCCAGGCAAGGTTCCTCACCATCATATGCACCTGAAATGCACAATAGAGTATCTCCATGTCCAACATCTAAAAATGAAATAACATAAGAAATAGGAACTTAGTGATTGAGACTGTCCAAGCATTCAGTATGATCATGGCTGATCTACTATCTCAATTCCACTTTCCTGTATTATCTTCGCATACCATAAAACCAAATGTTGCGATTTGTGCTTCTGTTGATAACGCTCTCATGTTAGAGTCAGAAAGTTGTGAGTTCAAGTCCCACTTTAGAACTGTGCCATGCTATATTGTTGGAGGTACATTTTCTCAGCTGAGATTTTAGCTTAAGATGCCATCTTTCCTTATTTGTGGATATGAAAGATTCCTTGATAATATTTAGATGAACAATAAAGAAGTTATTCTTGACATATTGGCTAATATTTGTACTTCAATTAACATCATAAAAGCAGGTTATCTGATTATAATCCTATTGCTGTTTATGAGTACTAGTCGTGTGCAAATTGGCTGCTGTGTCCCCTATATTGCAGCTGTAACATACTTAAGAAAGGTATGTTATTGGTTGCAAAGTGTTTCGAGACTTTGCTTGTAAAAGGTGCTTACTATTACAATGGAATGATTCTTCTGAGGATTTGTACCCTTTGGAATACGTTAATCACCAACATTAACTTTCTGAAGAGATGTTGTACCAGAATGTTAGGAGAAAGCGAGGACTGCAGATGCTGGAGATCAGAGTTAAAGGGTGTGGTGCTGGAAAAGCACAGCATGTCAGGCAGCATCTGAAGAGGAGGAGAATCGTCGTTTCGGGCATAATCCCTTCATCAGGAATGAGGATTGTGGGCCATGGGGGCTGAGAGATAAATGGGAGGGAGGCTGGGGGTGGGGGCAAAGTAGCTGGGAATGTGATAAGTAAATGAAGATGGTGGTGAAAGTGATAGGTTTGAGAGGAGGGTAGAGCAGAAAGGTGGGAGAGGAGACGGTCAGGTAGAACAGGTCAAGAGGGTGGTGCCAAGTTGGAAGGTGTTGGGACTGGGATAAGGTGAGGGGAGGGGAAATGGGGAAACTGGTGAAATTCACATTGATCCCATGTGGTTGGAGGGTCCCAAAGTAGAAGATGAAGCGGATCCTGTGTGGTTGGAGGACACGCAGGTCCTGGGCCTCTTTATCCCCCATCATGAGGACACCCATACTAACCAATCCCACTGCCCCATGGCTAAACACTTTAACTCCCCTCCCACTCCACCAAGGACATGCAGGCCCTGGGCCTCCTCCATTGCCAAACCCTAACCATCTAATGTCTGGAGGAAGAACACCTCATATTCTGCCTTGGGACCCTGCAATCACATGTAATCAATGTTGATTTCCCCAGTTCCCCTCCCCCCACCTTATCCCAGTCCCAACCTTCCAACTTGGTACCGCCCTGTTGAATGATCCTGTCTGTCCATCTTCTTTCCCATCTATTTGCTCCACTCTCCTCTCCAACCTATCGCTTTCGCCTCAACCTCCATCTACCTATCACTTTTCCAGCTGCCTTCCCCATTTATCTCTCAGCCCCCTTGGCCTATAAGCCTCATTCCTGATGAAGGCCTTATGCCTGAAATGTTGATTTGCCTGTTCTTCAGATGCTGCCTGACTAGCTGTGCTTTATCAGAATGTTAAACTTGAATTTGTGTGCAAGTGAGTGATGGAAGTGTGATACATAGTGTAGGTCAAGAGATTGTGATGTAATGGATATGATGTGTTGTTTGAAGACGCATTCATTGAAACTCATTATTTGTGTGAGGCCAGTAAGCATCTTGCAGCTCTGCTATTTGGCACCAAGTCTTTGGGGGCAGACTGCAACTGTTCACTTACCCTGCCAAGTGGGTGCACTGGTCAGCACCTCACTAAATTTCTTTCATGGGGTTTCCAATCTCATTATTTTCGGCTGTGTCTTACTATCTGGACTGTTGCAGAAGGGCTGTCAATAATTTAAGATGGACACTTGACCTTGCAAAGGGTATCTAAGTTGCACTTCTCCATTGCAACATAGAGTCACTGAATCACAGAGATCTCCAGCTCAGAGAAAAGTCCCAGTCAAAAACAGTCACCTAAATATTCTAATCCCCTTTTCTAGCAGTTGGCCCATGACTTGATAAAGGCTTATGCCTGAAACATCAATTCTCCTACTCCTCAGTTGTTGCCTGACCTGGTGTGCTTTTCCAGCACCTCATGTTTTGACTCTGACTCTCCAGCATCTGCAGACCTCACTTTCTCCATGACATTGTATGTCTTGGCAACACAAGCACATATTTAAATATTTCTTAAATGTTAAGAGTTTCTGGCTCCATTGTCCTTACAGGCATAGAATTCCAGATTTACACCAGCCTCTGGGTGCAAAACCATTTCCTCACATCCCCCTTAAACTTCTGACCCCTGGTCATTGATATCTCCAACAGGAAAAAGGTTTTTTCCTGTCTACCCATCTATGCACCTCATTATTTCATCCATCACAATTATGTTCCTTGTCAACCTCCTCTACTCTGAGGAAAACAATCTGGCTGTCCAATGCCTCTTCCTAATGAAACTCTCTAGCCCACACAACACTCCAGTAAATCTCCTCTACACCTCTCCAGTGCTATCACATCTCTTCTTTAGTGTGGATTCCACATTCTGCATACTTGTCCACAAATGTTCAATTTTACTTGTACATGAATATCTTTTCCCTTTATTAAGGCAGGCCTTACATATGTCCTAATAACTTGTGATGCAAATAAGGTGATTGAAAAAATGTGAATCACTGAGATGGATTTAACAGCAGTTAATAGTTTAGATGTGATTGATTCCAACAAAGATAATCCACACCTGACTCCCCACTCCCCCACCAATATAAATCAGAGACTTAGAAATGAAAACATAGAGTCAATCATTTCTTTAGGTTGTGGAAAATAAGTGTTAGTGATTGAAGACAGAACAGCTGCTTTTGATTGGAAAATTCACATAGCCATATTTATTGTTGATCACATTGTTATTCCAGCTTCATGTGTCAGCTAATGAATGAGGATACTTCATGAAGCCTTGTCTCCTTGCAGATGATGGTGAATACTCAATTTGTTACAAATGAGCATTCCATTAGGTAGTTGTCATTGTTCTCTCTCATTTTTCTTCAAGCCTGCAACCGACTTCTTGCATGCTGCAGCTCATTTTAGATTTATATGTAGCCACACTTGCACTAATATTAAAGGAAACATTGGTCATATATAGATTCCTGTTCCTGTTCCTGTATAGCAAATTCAAAATTGCCATGCAGCTGCACAGCCATGCAGCTGAGAGAGGATATTGCCATTCATCTGGTATGGTGAAGTTAGATTTGACTGTTCTGTGAGACATGATTGTGTACCATTCAATTGCAGTAGCATTACGTGGGAAGATCACTGTCATCCACACAGTTGTATCATCCTTTAGAAATACTTCCACTGATAAGATGCAACTATTGAGATGCATCCTCCATGTGTTTAGAAACAAATGGCACTCATCATGAATAAATTATGGCAGTCAAAACCATTGCCCAAAAGAAAGTCAGGAAATTACCTTTGACCTCTCCGGTTTTCTGTTCTCTTTTTAAAATGCTCACTATTATCCAACTCTGATAACATCTTTGGTTATCTGCGTTGCTTAGTGTCAAATGTTGTTCGATAATTGATCCTGTGAAAAATGCTAGAAAAACAAATAATGTTAAAGGTGCCATATAGATGCAAGTTTTGCTGAAAGTTGGCCTGTGAGCAATATAATTTAGCTAAGTCAACTTCATAAAGTGAACTAATTATAACAGGATGGTTCCACCAAGAGGAGGAAAGGTGGGTCAAAAAAGAATTGAACCACACATTGAACAATTCATAAAATGTAAATGACCACAAGTCAGATTTAGGGAGTTTTCAGTTGATCAAGAATCTAAAAACTCATTATAAACTCTATCAATGAAAATGGAAAGGAAGCCATTTATAGCTGTAAAAACCGGCTCTAAAAACAGACACATGCTGAGCTCAATTACCATTTGGTTTCTGAAATTGTAGGAATATCCCAGGGATCCTCAGTTTTTCATGTTTGTACTGGCAGACTGTGGTCCATGTTGTTTCACCTGAAAAACTGTTTATCAAGGGATCAGGATACTCTTGTTGTTTCTTGTACATGTAATAACACTGAAAGTCCTTCTGAAATCCTGCTAAATCCCAAAGGATATTTGAGTGTCTAGACTTTGGAATTGTCAGTGAAAAAAAATCCCATTTATATGGACAAATAGTAACTTAACGAATGGAGAATTTTGTTTTTACTTTATATTGTAAATGGCATGAATTCAAAATGTTGACTTTTTAAGTACACCTTTTTGGAAGTATTTTAAAGTTTAAAAAAATCTCTGCAGCCTCAGAATTTATTTTAAAGGTTGGTTGTGATAAAATATAAGTTGGGAATGCCTAAAAGACATGCAAATAGCCAGAATACCCCAGGCCATTCTTTCCCTCTGCATCTCAGTAATGCAGCAGTTTTACCAGCATCAATATTGTTGTATATTTTAAAGATACTGGGATAGGTTTTCCTGCTGACAGGTACTGTTATAATGATGCATTTATGTTAAAGGATATCTCAAATGAATGTAAAAGAAGTGAAATTGTGGACAGAATTTTAATGGAAATTATGACAAGCTCTAACTACAGCGCATTTGTATTTAAATAAATAAATCAAGAAGCTGCAGTTCAGGATTCCTGATTTCCAGTCCAGAAATTGTGTGCTCATAGTATCTTGTTGAGATATTCACTATCAAAACACATGAAATGGCAAGGTGTTACTGTTTTACCTGATAAATAAATTTAAAAAAATATTATTCATGTCATTGAAATACCCAGTAACCGGTGTCTTCAACACTGCCAGATAAACTGTTTAGGAATGAAAGTTAGCATTAACGAGTATGGAATATCATTCCCTCTGATGTTAATTGTTGGAGATTGATTTCTTAAAACAGTTTTCTTCATGTACGCAAAAAATCGGACAGACTTATTTTTTGATTGCTGGTGGGAAATGGTTTATGGTTTGTCATTTTCCCTTGTCCGATAGGATTGAAGGGAGCAACATAGAAATTTGGTGTGTCCAACTGTCCTTTCCTCGCTTGTAGTCTCAGCACTTTGTAAGGGAGCCTGATAACATTGTCAGTTGTTCATTTGGTTCAGTCAGATTTCTTTCCTATAAAGTTAAAAATTTCACAACACCAGGTTATAGTCCAACAGATTTAATTGGAAGCACACTAGCTTTCGGTGTGTCGCTCCTTCATTAGGTGGTAGTGGAGGGCTCAATCCTAACACATAAAATTTATAGCAAACATTTAGTGTGGTGTTACTGAAATTATACATTGAAAAAATTAATTGCCTGTTAAGCCTTTCATCTGTTAGAATACCATGATAGTTTCACTTCTTTCATGTGTAAATCACAAAACCTTTTTTTAAAAAGTTGCATTTTCAAGTTAGCTGTTAACAATGGTGATAGCTAGACAATATGTTGAAGGTGTTAGCCCCCTGTGTTCTCTGTCTATGCCATGATGTTTAGATTGATTCTAATCTAAAAAGTGAGATAACGGAGTTTTACATGAATTCATGCAGTTTTTGAGCAAAGTACTGTGTATGTGTGTCCGTGTGTATGTGGTATAGGAGTGCCTGTGTGTGTGAGAGAGTGTGTGTGTGTGTAGGAGTATCTGTGTGTGTGTGTATAGTGCAATGGTGGTCACCTGTAATGTGACATGAACCCAAGGTCCTAATTGAGGCCCTCCCTATGGGTACCGAACTTAGCTATCAGCCTCTGCTCGGCCAATTTTCGCTGCTGCCTATCCCGAAGTCCGCCTTGGAGGATGGTCACCCGAAGGTCCGAGGCCAAATGTCCTGGACCACTGAAGTGTTCCCTAACTGGGTGGGAACATTCCTGTCTGTTGATTGTTGTGCGGTGCCCATTCATCTGTTGTCGTAGCCTTTGCTCGGTTTCCCCAATGTACCATGCCTCTGGGCATCCCTGCCTGCAACGTATAAGATAGACAACTCTTTGTCGCCTTTATTCCATTTCCATTAGAGGAACTGCTCATGTCATGTTAATAAGAATGGCCTCATAATCATTCATCAGGGATTAATTTACTCCATGAGTTAGGTTATTTAAAACGGTAAAACACATTCTCAGTTACAAAGAGATTTTGCAGCAACCACCTGATTTCTATGTACACTGCTTGGGCAGCAGAAAAACTACCAGGCAGACTTGCATCATTATATACCCACAGCGCATGGAGTCCTCAAAAGGTAAAGTCTCTTAAAAAGCAGGGTGTACACAAAACAAACCCCAAACCTGGGTCAGGTGGTCTTCTCTCCTCCTTGGCTACATTCAGAACATGGCACAAAAGAAATCCACAAGAACCCCACACACACTTTCAAATGACTGTCTCAGCAAAACCCACTTGAATAAATCTCTCTTGCAACCTGTGAAGTGATATTTTAATTTGTCCAGACTCAGGATCCATCTTGCAATAGAATCTTGGTATCTAGGGAGTGATGCATGAATTCATGGCCTCAAGAGTTTGGATCCAAGATGCAAGGTTTTTTTGTCAACTCCTTTGTCGCCCCAATAAAGACATTTTGACATTTGAGAAAAGTAAGGTTCCTTAACCATCAACATCATGCACAGTTGCTCCACAGTATTAGTTCCACAAACCATTGCAAATTGCAATTCCTTCATCAGAGATGGAAGTTCACTTTAAGCAGCAGTTGGTCAGTCTCATCTCCTGTCCTTCTAAACAGCAGCTGCCTATAGGAGAAAGTGAGGACTGCAGATGCTGGAGATCAGAGTCGAGAGCGTGGTGCTGGAAACGCACAACCAGTCAGGCAGCATCCAAGAATCAATGTTTTAGGCAAAAACCTTTCATCAGTATAAAGCTTGTTTGGGGGGGGGGGAGGCGTCTTGTGCCCGTGGCATTAATTCTCCCCCTGATGAAGGGCTTATGCCAAAAACGTCAATTCTCTGGCTTCTCAGATGCTGCCAGACCTGCTGTGCTTTTCCAGCACCACACCCTTGACAGCAGCAGCCAACAAACAGGGAGATTAGAATTGGAATCTTTGTACAAATGAAACTGGAAGACCAAAATTGACTAAACTTTCAAATGACATTATGAGGTTCATGAAATGAACATCCAGCTTGCTGCCCTTCGGATTTGAACCTGAAATAAATATAATCTAAGAATTAAAAAGAGGAGCAATCCAGTAGCAGCCACAATTATAGCGGTCTCCACATTTGTTTCTAACATGAAAGAGATTGAGGCATTTTTCACTGTCAAGCATGCAGCTGGTGTTAATAACTTATAAACCAATTTCAGGAATATGAGGATCAACGCAAAATACCTTCAAATCACAAGTGTCTGAAAGAAAACTAACTCTGCCTGGAGCCCATTATATTTTGGGAACTTATAAGTTGAAGTATCTGATTCATAGTGAGAGTGGAGGTGGATGAAAAGACTGTAAACTGTCTTGAATATCTTCACAGAATTGATCCTAAGTTATTTTGATCAGAATAAAGGGGGAATGCCACATTGTCAAAGAGTCAGTGGAGAAGATCTGCACTATCAGAGGGAGTGCCACACAATCAGAGGGTTAGGTCTCTTGTGGCACAGTTTAACGTCCATACCTTTTTAGTGTCCAAATCTTTGTATTTTAGTTCACAACGATCATGTTTTTATTCAGTAACTTCTAGCAATAGTGGCACCATACATTAACCTGTTTTTTTTAAATAACTAAATCTTTGCTGCTATTCTTTTTAACATCGGAAGATTCATAAAACTAAAAAGGTGGATAAATATGTGAGATACGTTCACAGTTCATGGGCCACACTGCCTACAGGCACAGTAGTCATGATGGGACATTTCAATTTATTCCTCCAAGTGCAAGAACTTTCAAAAGCTGATTGGGGCAGATGTTCGCAGGTAAAGGGACAGCTGGAAAATGGGAAGCCTTCAGAAATGAGATAATGAGAGTCCAGAGACAGTATATTCCTGTTAGGGTGAAAGGAAAGGCTGTTGGTGCAGGGAATGCTGGATGACTAGAGAAATTGAGGGTTTGGTTAAGAAAAAGAAGGAAGCACATGTCAGGTATAGACAGGAGAGATCGAGTGAATTCTTAGAAGAGTATAAAGACAGTATACTTAAGAGGGAAATCAGGAGGGCAAAAAGGGGACATGAGATAGCTTTGGCAAATACAATTAAGGAGAATCTAAAGGGTTTTTATAAATACATTAAGGACAAAAGGGTAACTAGGGAGAGAATAGGGAGAGAATAGGGTCCCTCAAAGATCAGCAAGGTGGCCTTTGTGTGGTGTCGCAGAAGATGGGGGAGATATGAAACGAGTATTTTGCATCAGTGTTTACTGAGGAAAAGGACATGGAAGATATAGAATATAGGGAAATAGATGGTGACATCTTGAAAAATGTCCATATTACAGAAGAGGAAGTGCTGAAAGTCTTGAAATGCATAAAGGTGGATAAATCCCCAGGACCTGATCAGGTGTATCCTAGAACTCTGTGATAAGCTAGGAAAGTGATTGATGGACCCCTTGCTGAGATATTTGTATCGTCAATGGTCACAGGTGAGGTGCCAGAAGACTGGAGGTTGGCGAATGTGGTGCCATTATTTACGAAAAGTGGTCAGGACAAGTCAGGGATCCAGAGACCAGTGATCCTGATGTCAGTGGTGGGCAAGTTGTTGGAGGAAATCCTGAGGGAAAGGATTTACATGTATTTGGAAATGCAAGCACTGGTTAGGGATAGTCAACATGGCTTTATGTGTGAAAAATCATGTCTCACGAACTTGATTGAGTTTTTTGAAAAAGTAACAAAGAGGATTGATGAGGGCAGAGCAGTGGATGTGATCTATATGGACTTCAATAAGGCATTTGACAACGTTCCCGTGGGAGACTGGTCAGTAAGGTTAGATCTCATGGAATACAGGGAGAACTAGCCTTTTGGATACAGAACTGGCTTGAAGGTAGAAGACAGAAAGTGGTCATGGAGGGTTTTTCAGGCTGGAGACCTGTGACCAGTGGAGTGCCACAAGGATCGGTGCTTTTCGTCCTTAAGTAAATGATTTGGATATGAACATAGGAGGTATAGTTGGTAAACTTGCAGATGACACCAAAATTGGAGGTGTAGTGGACAGCGAAGAAGGTTACCTCAGATTACAACGGGACCTTGATCAGATGGGCCAATGGGCTGAGCCCTGGAAGATGGAGTTTAATTTAAATAAATGCAAGGAGCTGCATTTTGGGAAAGGAAATCTTAGCAGGATTTATACACTTAATGGGGTGTTGCTGAACAAAGAAACCTTGGAGTGCAGGTTCATAGCTCCTTGAAGGTGGAGTCACAAATAGGTAGGACAGCGAAGAAGGTGTTTGGTATGCTTTCCTATTGGTCAGAGCATTGAGTATGGGAGTTGGGAGGTCATGTTGCGGCTGTTGTGTCATTGGTTAGGGCACTTTTGGAATAATTTGTGCAATTCTGGTCTCCTTCCTAGCAGAAGGATGTTGTGAAACTTGAAAGGGTCCAGAAAAGATTTACAAGGATGTTGCCAGGGTTGGAGTATTTGAGTTTAGGGAGAAGCTGAACAGGCTGGGGCTGTTTTCCCTGGAGTGGCAAAGGCTGAGGGGTGACTTTATAGAGCTTTATAAAACCATGAGGGGCATGGATTGGATAAATAGACAGGGTCTTTTCCCTGGGGTGGAAGAGTCCAGAACTAGAGGGCAGAGGTTGAAGGTGAGAGGGGAAAGATATAAAAGGCAGCAAAGGGGCAACTTTTTCACACAAAGGGTGGTGCATGTATGGAGTGTGCTGCCAGAGGAAGTGTTGGAGGCTGGTACAACTACAGCATTTAAAAGGCATCTGGATGAGTATGTAAATAAGAAAGGTTTGGAGGGATATGGGCCATGTGCTAGCAAATGGGACTAGATTAAGTTGGAATATCTGGTCAGCATGGAGGAGTTGGAATGAAGGGTACATTTCCATGCTGTACATCTCTCTGACTCTATGCTGCTGAAAATCTGTGTGTTTATTTAGTTTGTTGGAGACATAGGCAATTATAAATCCCGCATAGTACCATGGTTATCTCCCAGAGATATTAATAGGCTCTGAAAATAATCAACAAAGGAAATATTGAATAAATTTCACTGGTCCTGAATGAATAAACCTATATATCAGGGTGGCAATGGCTTGTTGGGATTATTGCTGGGCTGAGTTTGAATTCCACCACAACAGATGGTGGAGTTTCAATTCAATTAAAAAATTTGGAATTAAGAGTCTAATGATGACCATGAATCCATAGTCAATTGTCAGAAAAACCCCATCTGGTTCACTAATGTCCTTTAGGGAAGGAAACCGCCATCCTTACCTGGTCTGGCCTAATGTGACTCCAGACCCACAGCAACGTGGTTCACTCTAAACTATCCTCTAGGCAATTAGGGATGAGCAATAAATGCTGAATGATCCAGTGACACCCTCATCCCGTGATTGTATAAAGAAAATAAAAAATATTCTTTATGTTAGCCAATCTTTAAATAGGCATAAGAAGAAGAAAGCTGAAAATGTGTTGCTGGAAAAGCAACAGGAAAGAAGGGCTTATGCCCGAAACGTCGATTCTCCTGTTCCCTGGATACTGCCTGACCTGCTGCGCTTTTCCAGCAACACATTTTCAGCTCTGACCTCCAGCATCTGCAGACCTCACTTTCTCCTCATAAGAAGAAGAAAAACAGTCCATGCATGATGCAGGTGAAGGGTTGGGTGAATGAATATTTGTGGCACTCTGCCACACATTTCCAAAGAAAAATCTCAACATGTTTGGTATCAACCTGAATTAGCTTTCTGTGATTTATTTGATATAATTTAAAATCTTGTACCAGCTAGTGGAGATATTTGACCTTGTCAGGGATGCTTTGAGGACATCCCTAAGTCATTTCCACTGCCTTCCTGGGAATTTCCTGCCATAGCTGAAATCAGAGTAGATACCTGGGGGTTGGCATCAGGCAGGGGATTTGGTTTAGATTGTTGGACAAATCGGCTTGCAAGAGTAGACTGTTGTTGGATAGCCTTTCCTGCTACTGGATTTGAAGAATCTTGTGAAGGTACTGATGGTACTTCTCCAGTGTTTTGATGTGCCTGAAGTAAGTGGTCCAAATTTCTGAAACATGGGGGAGGTGCAGGGATCTCTGCTACTCAGCAAACAATGAACCTAATCTCAGGTTTGCAATTCTGTCTCGAATACCTTTTTCGTCAGTCTGCCAAAGGTGAACTGGATGCTGGAGGTGATGGTGGCAATATCTACCCTATTATAAGATGTGGAAAATGATCCATACAGTCTTTTGTTGTTGATCCTAAATGATGAGGGGAAGTATTTTGCTGTGGCAGGTGGTTGGAATAACAGCTCAGTTTTCTGGGTATTTAGTGTAAATCCATTTTCTCATTAACTCAGAAAATCAGTTAATGACAACTTTCAATTCAGTTTCCGATAGAGTGCATGTATGAGCATCATCTACATTCTGCAGTTCTATAATTGGGGTTGGAGTGAATTTAGTTTTGGATTGCAAGTGGCATATGTTGAAGAGTTTCCTGTCTGTTCTGTAGATTATCACCACCGTTGCAATTGACTACGGACAATATTGTAATGAGGAAAATGAAGAAATGTCCTGCAGTTCATTCAAGGTCCTCAGGAGCTCTGGCACTGCCAGCATTAGGGTTGCTATAAAATGATCTAATCCTGCTAATTTTACAAACCTTAAAATCAGAATTAAGGATTTCTGGAATAAAAAATAAGTAATATTTGAATACAGTTGGTGATAATTAGAATGTAATGTGTAATCCAAAACTGCCAGGTTACACTTTCATTACATATTCCAACATTGTGCTGAAAGGCCAGAGTCACAGCAAAAGAAGAGGGTCAGCATTTTCTTTACCCAACAATTAAGAATACAAAGTAATTCTAAATTATTAATTGCTGTGTAAAATATGTGTGGGACCATGACAAGAAAAAGATGAGTCAGAAGTGGTAAATCCCATTCTCAGCTATATAAGCAAGGGATAAAATAGTTGGCATGGCTGGCAAGAGACTTATAATGAAACTGTCAGCATTTCAGTCCTAGATTGATCAATGGGCCTTATCCCACCTTCCTGTTTGACTTACAGTGTGACTCACCAGCAGGTCTATAGATTGGTAGGGTTGTTTTCATCTTACGTCTAGATGGGCAACCCCCAAATGTGCAGAGATAATTTAAAAGCAGTTGTGTTTCATAAATTGAGAATAAAACTAGACATTTTTTGTTTGATGCAGCATATCTTAGTTTATATATATCACTGAGCAATACATGAGAAGACCACTCAAGATTACTTTCATATAATCATAACATAAACATTTTTCAACAATTAAGTACAAATTCATATCCATCTTACTCTTTGCAGTTTGTATATGTGATCTTTATCAGTGAAGTATATGGATTCATAGCTTTATAGTGTCAATCTAATTGCCTGAGTGTAAACATTTTTATTCTTGTTTAAGTGTCCATGAACAACATACTATCCTCCTGGTTTCTGGAATGTTCAGATTGATTATGCAACATCTTAAGCAATTGAACCTCAATATTCAGGATGTGTTGAATGAAGCAGGAGAGATAGGGAGTAACATCCTGCCAGCTGGATACCATATTGGGACTGGAGATTTCACAGATTTCCCTGCCAACTACTTGCAGGTGGGGATTAATGTAAAATAGAGGTGACCGGCCAACCTGCTTCCTGCCCATTTCCCTTGCAACCATCTCTAATTCAGAATATTTCACGTCAATTTGTAGTAATTGCAATGTAATTACAATTAAAAGCCAGCTAAGAGCCTGTTGTTTGCCTTTAGCATGGGAATACAATGACAGGGGAAAGCAGAATGAAGGAGGCCAGCTTGCTATCTTTACCATCCATGCTAATGGGTGGGTGTCCATGTACCAATTGACCCTACTTGTAGCCCCCTCTGGCTTCCAGTATCTCTCTCCATTTCCTACACTACCAGAATTTATTTAAGTCTGGTTGCCATTGATCTTGCTGGGCTGCTTGTACTCCCAGCAGTGACTACTACTGGTTTATCATGTTTCTAAAGGCTACCCTGCCTCCACACAGTCAGGTTCATTGACAAGTTTGAGAGGGTGAGATTTCCTTTTACTGATGGGCTGAAATCCCACTCTTAGTTTGTTCAGGCAACCTACAGCCTTTATTAAAGTCAGTCAGTTTAAGACTGACTGTTCCACCGAGGCAGCAAGGGCGGAAACAAGCATCTTTCTCTCCCAGCCCCTGGACAATTCACTCTTCCATCACATTTTTACAATCACATAGCTGGACTTTTTTGCAGTGATAAAATCAAAATCATCCCTCCCCATCTTGAATTGATAAAATTATATCTCTAATTCATGACTTTCATTTGCACTATTTATATTACACTGAAAGTATATCATATATAATTACAGATGGGAGAAAATAAATGATAGGACAGTAATTTCATACCACAGTCTGGAAAGGCATTTATAAGCCTCTTAAATGTTGTTCTAGATTTGTTTCATTGAGTGTCTCACATGAACTACATACACTCGCACTCACTGTCGCTCTCGCTCTCACTCTCATTCTCGGCTCTCAGCTCTCTAGAATTGTGCATTTTCTTAATTAATTGGTTTCAGTTAAAGGCTATTAAATCCACAGGAAAGAGACTAAGATATTTCATATAAACAGCTGCTTTTTCATTGGCTGACATACCCCACTCTCATAGCACTAATTTGGTCCCAATTTACTGAGTCAATAATGATTAAATTGAAGGGAAAGGATGCGGTTTTACTAATAACTGTTTTCATCTCCTCACCCTGAGTTCAACCATTATAGCAGAAATAGACTGAGCTGCTGGGTCCCATATAATTCATGTTCAATTGCAATTGCCTTTTAAAGCATGTCGTCAATTTTCAAAGTAATTCAGCCTTTCGTAATATTTACTAGTTATTTTTCTGACAATTTCAGAAATCTCCACTTCCATTTTAATGATTACATCTTGTATAACCTCGGGTTAATTTGATGAACATCTACACAATATATAAATAAAGTAACATTACATTTAGCAATAAACCGTGAGATTTTCCCAAAGCCCTTTCATGACCATGCAGGTATATTGAAGTGCCAGTTGATGTTGGGAATCAAATTTATGATCAAGATCAAGCAAAGACATCAACTGCTGGATTACCAGCCTTCGCTGTACTGTGATCTTGCTTGGGGCAAGTGTTACTTTGTTTGTTGAATGTGGGCCAGACTTCATTGTTCATTCCTAATGAACATTGAGGAGGTAGAGATGAGCTGTGGCTGTTGCTGTTCATGTGGTGAAGACACACCTTTGTTATTGTTAAGAAGAGATTTACAGGCCTTTGATAATGAATGAATTGCAATGGATTTTCAAGTTGGACTGTTGCAGATCTTCGAGACGAACTTGCAGAGAGTGGCCTGCTGCCCTTGTCCACCCAGATGGTAAAGTTCATGGTTTTGGAAGGTGCTGTGTTAGCAAGGTACACAATCCTGCCAAAACGTGGCAATAATTAAAGGAAGGGATATCTTAACTGGTAGATGGGGTGCCAATGTTTCAATAAAGTTAAAAATCTCAGCTCAGAAAATGCATTAAAAGTGTGAGGTTAAGGTCTGTATGTATTCCAATCTTGAGTCAGACGGGTTCTATTTCCAAGGTAGGAATTTATAAAATGTCACATGGATTGACTGCCTACAGATTGTGTGCTTTTTGAACAAAATAGAATGTATCTGCAAATACAATTCTGCAAATGCAAATTCACTCCATAGACTTATGTGTATGTATGTGCATGTGAGGGAAAGTGAGAGAGTGTGCATGTGTGTGTGTGTGTGCGCGCACATTCTTGATAGTGTGTGTGATGGAGTATATGCCTGTGTGAGGGTGTGCACATGCATATACTCCATCACACTCATGCACACTTTCTATCAAGCATGCATACACTGTCTTGCTCTCTCTCTCTCTCCCTCACATGCAGACACATACACATATAAGTCTATGGGGTGAATTTGCATTTGCAGAATTATATTTGCAGATACACTATTTTGTTCAAAAAGCACACAATTGGCCGGCAGTCAATTCATGTGAAATTTTATAAATTCCTACTTCAGAGATAGAACCAGTCTGACTCAAGATTGGAATACATACAAACTCTAACCTCACACTTTTAATTCATTGTCTGAGCTGAGATGTCTCATTTTATTATAAAACCTTAAGTTATCTCAGGAATGTGACTTGAAAGAAGTTTTGGGATTTACATATTAATAAATAGAAACCTGCATCCCATTCTAAAATATGAAAGACTTAACAGCAATCTGGGTTTGTTCAATATATCATATCAGTTGTATGACACAATGATCTTCTGATATAAATTCTGTGTCCTATGATCCTACTCCACTAGCTCCCTGAAGAAGGAGCAGCGCTCTGAAAGCTTGTACTTCCAAACAAACTTGTTGGACTATAACCTGGTGTTGTGTGATTTTCAACTTTGCCCACCCTAGTCCAATACCAACACCTATGCTTTAATGTTTTGATAGGCAACATTATTTCTTTGGTCTTGTATAATTGTCATTCCTTTGTTTATTGTACAATGTTGTAGATTGATTTTGACTTTGTCTTACCTTTCATTTTGCAGCTCAGTGTTTACTGTTTTCCCAACACCCAAGTAAATGGATATACAACTGAAAAACGTTACAAAGATAGAGTAAGATCAGAATATAGAGAGATATATTCAAACACGAAGATTTAGATTTGATGTTTTGAAATGGGAGATAATGTTGGTCAGAGGGGATGGAATTAATGAGCAGGGCTTAGTGCAGAACAGATTGCAGATGATGTTGGTTGGCCACAAGATACCAAGATCTTATAGAGATGGTCAATTGAAATGTGTTTTTTTTTAAATGGCAGAAAACTCAATCAGAAGGCCTGAAGCTCTGAACGTCCGTAAGCCCTAGCAAGAGAAGTAGACACTGCAGAGTCTGCAAGGATACCTCAAGATGGAGGAGCTCTCAACATCATTTTGAAATGTAAGTATCAGTTCAGGCCTTCATAGTGAACACTTAAACAAAATAGCTTCTGGCTTCCCATCCCAGCAATTCCATTCTGGAGTGAATAAGAGAAGGTGATACTGGTCCTTCCATGTGTCACTAGGGGACACCTCTATTTACCTGGTGTCTCCAGTTTCATTGGCGAGGGGAAGTCATCTGCCGTCAAGAAGATCATGATCACCCACATCGTGCCACCAGTTAGTCCCCAGTGTGGCTACTGCCAAGAGGACAGTCTCTGCCAGAGATCCCTCCTTCCACAGGATCACTTGGAGATAGGAGCATGTCATGGTGTCATTGTTCAATCTTACCTTCCTCCAGCTTCAACCTTCCCCCTATGGCACTGGGAATTCTCTGCCTGTGATTATTAGTTTAGATATTTGGGAGGATTTGTTTTGGCTTTGAATTTTGTTGTTGTTTCATTTTGTACTTTTTTTCTCTTCAACCTTTCCTTTTGCTCCTATGGTGAAAGTATCTTTTACACAATTCTTTTCCTCATTTGTTGCAAGTTACAGAACATTGGGTTTGCCCATTGTACTATACAGTTTTAGTATGGAATATCTCATGGGAAAAGTCACATGCAGGAATGATAATACATTAAAGATATGTTCACACCCAGCAGCAATGTGTAATTATGGATCCTGATTTTCATACTTGGGTAAGACTTCACCACCTATCAGAGCTATGCATTTCCCTCCACATTGGAAGACAACTTCCAAGATCTGGAATGACTTTTCCTGTAACCATGAGGTCACCAATACAGTAGATTTCTGTGTTAACTGATCTTGCCAAACCACCATTAGGATATTTGCCAAATTAAATAGCCTCCTTTACAGACTTGTGCAAAGCTGATGACATGTTTACTCAGAAAAATCCATGCCTACCTTTGACAGTGGAAAGCAGCTGGAAAGTTCATGGGGATTTTCCCATGTGACAATCTAGCTAGGAATGCATGACATAATAGGTGGCCCTCAATTGCAGCCTGCATTCACAAGGGCATAGCAATGCAATGCACCAATGGCAATTAAGATTATAACTTTGAACGTTTCAATGTAACCTATTAGGAAAGTTGCACAAGAGGGATATCCTAGTTCTTTTGTGCAATAAAGGAATGTTGCATAAAACAGAATGGTTATGTCTTTTTTACTGTGTCCCAGAGATTGTTTGAGTTTACCAGATACATTTGTATTATGTCTTCTAGCTTCCAAAGTAAATATGTACATCATCATAGGGACTAACCGGAATTCTTTAGAACAGCATTCATGGCATTCCTCCTGATCTCAGCACAGTTCTTTTTCATTAGATAACCATCCTGTTGGTCAGGTATTGCATTTATTAATAAACATGCCCCTCCACTCCAAACATAACGATGTTAATTTGCTCCACTTCCTACAAAGCAGACTTCCAAAACTTCCTCCACAAATGGAGGAATCAGTCATGTATACATTCTTTTAGACAAATGTTTGAGCAGGATCTATCCTTTAAATTTTCTGTGAACAAAAGTTAACTTTCAGACAGTACAATATCTCTCTCACTCAATAGAGAAGAGTAGTCATTTAACAGCTGTTGTTTTGACAATTTCCACAAAGCTGTAAGCCAGTGGCTCGAATTTAATGGCTTTCCCAGTGGTGAGTCTAGTGGCTAAGGCCACTTCATCAGGTAGGAAGGTTGCTTCTGGGGGAAGCCTGGCTGCTTTCCCATCTCTACCCCAATTATTTCACTGGAGGGAAGCCTCAGAGACACCCTTCCTTCCCCTCTACTGATTGAGACCTTTAAGTGAGCAATTAATGCTCATCTGCAGGCCTAATACCACCACCACTGGCACAACAGGGAGCAAAGGACTTGCAGTGCATGAAGGTGAAATAGAAAATCCTATTGGGATTGTTTGTTGTCTTTCAGGAGGTCTCTCACTCAGTCTCTGATCAAAGGATAGGATGCAGGTGCCTACTGTGTTCCACACCCAACTCATGCAGCCAAAGCCCTCACTATCACCAGGGACGCCACCTAATTGCTACTATCAGCAGAGACTCCACCCTACTGCCTCCGTATTCCATTCCCACTTAGCTGTATTTGTGTCCATTCTCAAGCCTGAGCTTTGAATTGGTTTGGTAGCATCAGTTTAATGTAATGGACCTTTCCCAAAGGGTGTGATGCAGAATTTCAGCCAACTCTTAAGGTAACAATGCAATTCCCATCACCTCCATCAGATAATACCCAATGACACATCTCTGAAATTACTTGGCCCTGTTCCAATTACAATAAGGAAGAAATGCTAGCATCTCAAATTTCATTGAGGTCGCGTCTCTTGCTTTTAGCATAGAAATATATCCATCTTGATCAAGTAAAGATTCAATCTTACTCATTTCATGTAATCAGAGTTATTTTATATATTGTTTTATATTGTTTGACAAAGCAAACCTATTCATTACCATTAGACTTTTGAGAAAGCGGTTTCCTCTGTAATTATACTTGGAAGTATGCCAAGAGATCCTTTGGCAGTATCTCAAAGAAGTGGAGAAATTCGATTAGGTAAATACTTACCTCTCAATAATCACCACAAAATCTGATTATTGGGTATTGATCACATTGCTGTTTGTAGGACCTTGCTGTGTCCAAACTGGTTTCTCACATTCTAAGGATAACGACACTTAAAAAAAATCATTAATTGTATACCATATTGGAACAATTTGGAAACACATAGATTCCATATAAGATTAGATTAGATTACTTACAGCGTGGAAACAGGCCTTTCGGCCCAACAAGACCACACCGACCCGCCGAAGCGCAACCCACCCATTCCCCTACATTTACCCCTTACCTAACACTACGGGCAATTTAGCACGGCCAATTCACCTGACCTGCACATCTTTGGACTGTGGGAGGAAACCGGAGCACCCGGAGGAAACCCACGCAGACACGGGGAGAACGTGCAAACTCCACACAGACAGTCGCCTGAGGTGGGAATTGAACCCGGGTCTCTGGCGCTGTGAGGCAGCAGTGCTAACCACTGTGCCACCGTGCCGCCCAAAGTCATATGAATATGACTTTTTTATTTCATTATGCCTTTCGTGGCTGAAAGACTGAAAATGTCCATCCTTGAGTGTGATTTTTTGCTTGGCCTAAGAACATAAAAAACATAGGAAATAGGAAAACCTAGAGGCCATTCAGCCCCTCAAGCCTGCCCCACCATTTTATAGAAACATGGCTCATCTGTCCCAGGCCTTCACTCCTCTTTCACGCCAAATCTTCAGAGTCCTCAACTTATTAATATTTTAAAAATCCAGCTACCTCCTCTTTAAATATTTCCTGTGATCTAGCCTCCACAAATCTCTGGGATTAAGAATTCCAGACATTCACTATTCTCTGACAGAAGACATTCTTTTGCATCTCAGTCATAAATGAATGTGCCCTTATTCTGTACTTACGTCCTCAATATTCCCCCACTCATGGAAACATCTTTCCAATATCTAGTCTGTCAAGCCCTCTCAGAATCTTGTATATTTTAATAAGATCACCCCAATTCTTCTAAACTCTCAATTATAAAGACCTAATCTGTTTATCCAATGTCAATGTTAATCCCTTGACCCAGGAATCAGTTTATTGAATCCCTTTTGAAGGGCCACCTGTGCCAATATCTCCTTTCTTAAATACAGGGATCAAAACTGTGCCTGGTACTCCTGTGCAGTCTCACCAACACCTTGTACTGTTGTAACAAGACTTCCCTACTGTTTAACTGAGAGTTACTCATAGTCAACCTCTTTCCTAGTCCTATCACTGTTGTTAGTACTTAAGTGATCCATGACAACTGGATGATTTCCCTCCCACTCCAAGGTCCTCTCCAGTCTAGAAGAGATGTCCTGAACTTTGAAAGCAGATAGCCTTCAGGATTCTGTTTTTGCTGCAAAGGACAGTCCATGTATACTCTTTCTCTGCTATGCTCTATTACGATTACATTTCTCTTTTCTCCCTGAATTTGATTGACACTCTGTATGACAGTGTTTATGTAAATGAGCAGTTTATTGCCCACGTATGTCCTGTACTCAGAAAAAGCAGACTAAATCCAACTCAGCCAACTCCCAGCTCATTAGTCTGCTCTTGAACACCAGTTAAGCAATGGAAGGGTTCATCAACAATGCTTAGTAGTGACCTGTTTACTGATGCTCAGTTTGTGTTCTATCAGATCCATTCAACTCTTGACCTCATTACAGCCTTGGGTCAAGGATATACCAAGAAGCTATATTTCAGAGGTGAGGTGAGAGTGACTGCCCTTGACATCAAGCCTGCCTTTGATTAAGAATGCCATCATTGAGCCTGAGCAAAACTCACTCGTCCTGATGAATGTAGCTCCAATTACACCCAAACACTTTGACATTATTCAGGACAAAACAGCTTTCTTGATTGACCTCCAACTCACAAACATTCACTCCCAGTACCACCAATGCATGGTAGCAGCAGTACATACAGTTTACAAGATGTACTGCAGGAATTCACCAAAGCTCCTCAGGCAGACCTTCCAAACCCATTGTTTGTGAGGTACTGCATGTTGGGAAGGCCAATCAGAGCAGGATTTATATATTTAATGATAAGGTCCTGGGGAGTATTGCTGAACAAAGAGACCTTGAAGTGCAAATTCATTGTTCCTTGCAAGTGGAGTCACAGGTAGACAGGAGAATGAAGAAGGTGTTTGGTGCACTTGCTTTTATTGGTCAGTGCATTGGGTGTGAGTTGGGAGGCCATTTTGCAGGCGTACATGACATTGGTTATGTCACTTTCAGAAACTGCATTCAATTCTGGTCTCCCTCCTATCAGAAGGATGTTGTGAAACATGAAAGGGTTCAGAAAAGATTTACAAGGATGTTGCCAGGGTTGGAGGGTTTGAGCTATAGGGAGAGGCTGAACAGGCTGGGGCTGTTTTCCCTGGAGCGTCAGAGGCTGAGCAGAAACCTTAAAGATGTTTATAAAGTCATGCGAAGCATGGATAGGGTGAATAGCCAAGGACTTTTTTCCCATTGGGGGGAGGGGGTAGTCCAAAGCTACAGGGCATAGATTATGGGTGAGAGAGGAAAGAATTAAATGGGACCTAAAGGGAAATATTTTCATGCAGAGGATGGTACGTGTATTGAATGAGCTGCCAGAGCAAGTGGTGGAGGCTGGTACAATTACAACATTTAAAAGGTATATGAATAGGAAGGGTTTAGAGGGATATGGGCCAATGTTGGGAAATGGAATTGGACTAATTTAGGATAGCTGGTGGGCATGGATGAGTTGGACTGAAAGGTCTGTTTCCATATTGTATAGCTCTATGAATCTATGAATCTCTGACAGTATTATCTAGAAGGACATGAGAAATGGATACATGGGAACACTATCACTTAACAGTTTTTCCTCAAATTCACTCACCTTTCCGACTTGGAAATACATTATGGTTTCTTCAGCGTTTCTCCCTTCTTAAAACACTGTGGACGTACCCATACCAAATGGACTTCATTAACTTGAGAAGGCCCACTATACAATAGTGCAATCAAAGTCTGGTTTTCTTCAGGTTTGAAATGGATTTTGACCACAGGGAACAGAGAGACAGGTCCTGTACTGGTGAAGATCAAAACACTCTCTCTCTGTCTTGTTCCCAGATCTAAGCTGTTCAGTTACCTGATAACCATCCACATAATATTTTAATTGATAATTGGTCACTGGTCCATAGACTAATCACTGTCTTCTTGTCACCCAGCTGCATTTGTATATAACCTCTCAGCTCCTGTTTATCTGTGATCACCTGATCAAACGGATGTTTTTAATGCTTGCCATGGTATGGCAGATTACCTGCTTTTCAAGACATGCAGTAATTCTTTAAATCACTGGATCGTTTTCTTTCTCATTTCTAAAATGCAGTTCAGAAATTCACCTATGACTCTTAGAGAGCAATTTACAAACCATTTCCATATAGAAGGACTACAGCAACAATGGGAACACAAGTAGATCCCCTCCAAGACACACACCATCTGGACTCTGAAATATTTTGGAGTTGGTTCAGTGTTGTTGGTTCAAAATCTTGGAATTCCCTCCCTACCACTATTATGGATCTACCTGCAGCACATGGACTGCAGCAATTCACGAAGACAACTCACTACCACCTTCTCAAAGGCAATTAGGGACATACAATAAATGTTGTTGCAACCAACAACGTCCACATCCCATTAATGTGAATTTGTTGTATTTAAATAGAGTCATAGAGACGTACACAGACCCTTCAGTCCAACCAATCCATGCCGATCAGATATACCAACCCAATCTGGTCCCACCTGCCAGAATCTGGCCTATATCCCTCCAAACCCTTCTTATTCATATACCTATCCAAATGCCTCTTAAATGTTGCAATTGTACTAGCTCCCACCACTTCCTGTGGCAGCTCATTCCATACACGTACCACCCTCTGCATGAAAAAGTTGCCCCTTAGGTCTTTTTTATATCTTTCCCATCTCACCCTAAACCTATGTCCTCTAGTTCTGGATTCCCTCACCCCAGGGAAAAGACTTTGTCTATTTACCCTATCCATGCCCCTCATGATTTTATAAACATTGAAAAGGTCACCCCTCAGCCTCCGACACTCCAGGAAAACAGCCCCAGCCTATTCAACCTCTTCTTATAGTTCAAATCCTCCAAGGAGAAAGTGAGGTCTGCAGATGCTGGAGATCAGAGCTGGAAATGTGTTGCTGAAAAGCGCAGCAGGTCAGGCAGCATCCAGGGAACAGGAGAATCGACATTTCGGGCATAAGCCTATCCTGAAGAAGGGCTTATGCCCGAAACGTCGATTCTCCTGTTCCCTGGATGCTGCCTGACCTGCTGCGCTTTTCCAGCGACACATTTCCAGTTCAAATCCTCCAACCCTGGCAACATCCTTGCAAATCTTTTCTGAACCCTTCCAAGTTTCACAACATCCTTCCAATAGGAAGGAGACCAGAATTGCACGAATTATTCCAAAAGTGGCCTAACCAATGTCCTGTATAGCCGTAACATGACCTCCCAACTCCTATACTCAATACTCTGACCAATAAAGGAAAGCATACCAAATGCCTCCTTCACTATCTTATCTACCTGCGACTCCACTTTCAAGGAGCTATGAACCTGTATCCAAGGTCTCTTTGTTCAGCAATATTCTCTAGGACCTTACCATTAAGTGTATAAGTCCTGCTAAAATTTCCTTTCCCAAAATGCAGCACCTCGCATTTATCTAAATTAAACTCCATCTGCCACTTCTCAGCCTATTGATCCATCTGATCAAGATCCCGTTGTAATCTGAGGTCGCTGTCCACTACGCCTCCAATTTTGGCATCATCTACAAACTTACTAACTACATCTCCTATGTTCATATCCAAACCATTTATATAAATGACGAAAAGTAGTGGACACAGCACCGATCCTTGTGGCACTCCACTAGTCACAGGCCTCCAGTCTGAAAAACAACCCTTTACCATCACCCTCTGGCTTTTACCTTCGAGCCAGTTCTGTATCCAAATGGCTAGTTCTCCCTGTATTCCATGAGATCTAACCTTGCTGACCAGTCTCCCATGGGGAACTTTGTCAAATGCCTTACTGAATTTCCAAATACATGCACATTCTATCCCTCAAGGATTCCCATCAAAACTTGCCCACCACCAATGTCAGGCTCACTGGTCTATAGTTCCCTGGCTTGTCCTTAGCACCCTTCTTAAACAGTGGCACCACGTTAGCTAACCTCCAGTCTTCCGGCACCTCACCTGTGACTATTGATGTTACAAATATCTCAGCAAGAGGCCCAGTAATCACTTCTCTAGCTTCCCACAGAGTTCTCGGGTACACCTGATCAGGTGCTGGAGATTTATCCACTTTTATGTGTTTCAAGACATCCAGCCCTTCCTCCTCTGTAATATGGACATTTTTCAAGATGTCACCATCTATTTCCCTACATTCTATATCTTCCATGTCCTTTTCCACAGTAAATACTGATGCAAAATGCTCATTTAGTATCTCCCTTATCTCCTGCGGCTCCACACAAAGGCCACCTTGATGATCTTTGAGGGGGCCTATTCACTCCCTAGTTACCCTTTTGTCCTTAATATATTTCTAAAAATCCCTGGATTCTCCTTAACGCTATTTGTCAAAGCTATCTCATGTCCCCGTTTTGCCCTCCTGATTTCCCTCTTAAGTATACTCCTATTTTCTTTAAACTCTTCTAAGGATTCACTCGATCTATCCTGTCTATACCTGACATATGCTTCCTTCTTTTTCTTAACCAAACCCTCAATATCTTTAGTCATCCAGCATTCCCTATACCTACCAGCCTTTCCTTTCACCCTAACAGGAATATACTTTCTCTGGATTCTCATTATCTCATTTCTGAAGGCTTCCCATTTTCCAGCCGTCCCTTTACCTGCGAACATCTGCTGCAATCAGCTTTTGAAAGTTCTTGCCTAATACCATCAAAATTAGCCTTCCACCAATTTAGAACTTCAACGTTTAGATCTGGTCTATCCTTTTCCATCACTATTTTAAAACGAATAGAATTATGGTCGCTGGCCCCAAAGTGCTCTCCCACTGACACCTCAGTCACCTGCCCTGCCTTATTTCCCAAAAGTAGATCAAGTTTTGCACCTTCTCTAGTAGGTACATCCACATACTGAATCAGGAAATGTTCTAGTACACACTTAACAAATTCCTCTCCATCTAAACCCTTTAACACTATGGCAGTCCCAATCTATGTTTGGAAAGTTAAAATCCCCTACCATAACCACCTTATTATTCTTACAGATAACTGAGATCTCCTTCCAAATTTGTTTCTCAATTTCCCACTGACTATTAGGGGGTCTTTCATACAATCCCAATAAGGTGATCATCCCTTTCTTATTTCTCAGTTCAACCCAAGTATCTTCCCTGGATATATTTCCAGGAATATCCTCCCTCAGCACAGGTGTAATGCTATCCCTTATCAAAAATGCCACTCCTCCTCCTCTCTTGCCTCCCTTTCTATCCTTCCTGTAGCATTTGTATCCTGGAACATTAAGCTGCCAGTCCTGCCCATCCCTGAGCCATGTTTCCGTAATT